>NW_016690344.1:861562-923742 GCF_001604755.1 Lepidothrix coronata | reverse complement strand
AAAGGAAAGGAAAGGAAAGGAAAGGAAAGGAAAGGAAAGGAAAGGAAAGGAAAGGAAAGGAAAGGAAAGGAAAGGAAATAGAAAAAGAAATAAGAAAAAGAAATAGAAAAAGAAAAGAAAAGAGAAAAGGAAAAAAAGAAAAAAAGATAAGAAACAAACAGACCTTTTTTTAACTTATTTTGTATCAGAAAAAAAAGAAGTGAATGAAGACATATTTCATTTAAAAATATGATTCCACAGCATTTTATGGTCATTTCTTTTGGAATTACTTTTGTTTCCTTGACATTTACACTGCCATACAGTGGCAGTTCAGGAGGTTGGCACAGTGGAAAACTTATCAATTAATCCTTTTATTCCTGGGTTTCTTTTTGACCAGCTTGGTTTCCTGAATTAGTTCCTCACATAATTATGTATCAGGCAATACGAGAACAAAGAAGGGGGCAACCCAGACAGATCATCAGTGACAACCACCAAACTGTATGCTAAAGCTATGCATGAAAGGCATTTGTGTGCACACTTCATTAGAGTATGCTGTTACATTTAATCTAGTGGTTTGACACTAACAGAGTTAGTCCTGCTTCTGGTTCCTTGCCACCCAACACACTTCTCTAATCTTTGTAGTTTGGTCCCATCATTTTCCTTATGCAACATCTAGCAGTTGCAAGACTGCAGGGAAAATTGATTTAGCTTGATGATAAATCAGAAAATTCTAGTGGCTGCATACTGTTAGATCAGCTGTCTTGTAATGCAAAATTGCATCGTAATCAAAGATGTATGCATATTTATTTACTATTTCTCAAAGTTATATATGAACTTTTACTTCTGTGATTGTCAGTTTTTCTATCTTGTCTGATAGAACAGGCTTTATAGTTTTATACCTTCTCTTAGAAAATGAAGTCCAGTTAGTATGGGCAAATATGCTCCTTTGAAGGTGTAAGTTGAGTTCTGTTACTGGGGGAATAAAAATAATGCAACGGTGTTATGTAAGTAAAATACTTTCCTGATTTAATCATTGAAAAGTGAATTTTTAAATGAATAGCAATACATCCTTTTGCTATTCATATACATTTTTTTTTTCTTGCCAAATTGTTATATTATCTGAATAATTTGACATAGAGGGAAACAGCTTACAATTCCATTGTTATACAGATGATGCATTGTAACAGTATATGGAATATGTCTCAGGAAATTTAGGAATATACAGAAATTTAGTTTTCAATTTCATGAGACAGGAAATTCCAACTTTGTTGTTCATTGTTGCTTAAAGGACAAGATGCTTATCTCCCTCATGACAACAGTGCTCCTCCTTACACAAGCTTGTGGTTTCCCGTGAGCCTAACTGGTACAGTTCCTCATGAATTTGTGAATTGAATCAGCTTTCCAGAAGGGTTCAGTGGGCATCAGAACTATCACAGAGAAAGGATCAGGACCACACAGGAAAAATGAGTAGGAATAGGGGAGAAGAAATAGAGGGAGAAACCTCCCTGTTCTGTTTCAGGCTAACTCTTACATCAGTTCAAATCATTGTGGAAGACCTTAAGCCAGAGGCATCAAACCATTTAAATTATGGGTATATTCATTTCTATTCTTCAAAGTATTCATTTATCAACTCTGCAATACTTAACTCAAATGTCTAAATACTTTGGCCCAATTTGAATGAATAAAGAATTCTTGAAGTTCCTTGTTAATAAAATTGCACAATATTGCAAAACTTGCTTGCTTTTAATGCCATGACAAATGATTGCATTTCAAAAGGCTGTTGATGTTCTGTGAAAAATGTAATTAGGGTTGAAATTTCATATTACAGCTTCAGCAGATATAGTAATTCATGGCTACTAAAAAGACCCTCATACTCCTTCATTCCAGCCTTCTATTTAGCAAATTCAGCCCTTTAATTTGGCCAAAAACTAATTCAACAAGGAGAAGAAAATTGGGAAGGAAAAAAAAAAAAAGAACAAACTGCCCAGCAACAAGTGTAATTGGAGAGGGAGGAATATGGAAGAAAGTGAATGGAGACCTCTTTCTCCAGGAAGATGTGTGAGTTTTTCAGTCAGTTCTGATAAATAGCATGAGAAAAGTGGAACATGAAGTTCTGTCCTAGCTGTGAAGTAAACCTGTGTATGCAAATAGCTTTGGTGCCATATATGAAACTTGTTCCCGTAGTTAGATGATCTCACATAGGAGAGAGAAAGGATATACTTAACAAGAAGCTCAAGCTCCGGAATCATGACATCTGGAAATACAAAGGGAAAACACAAATTGAATGCTTGTCACCTTGCCATACACCAGCCTGATGATCCTCTCTTGACTGTTGACAAGGACTAGATATTAGGACAGATGGCTGCCTGATCTTTTGTCTTCTCATACATAATATTGTGGAGGCTTTGTACATGAAACCGCTTCTTGATTGGCCACACCAAATTTTGAGATCAACTAGAAGCATTAATGATGCCATTTCCACTTACTCACTTTGTAGCCTTTGTAGAAACGTATACAGCAGAAGCGTTTAGAGCAGTTGAATAGAAAGGGCATGGTCTTATTCTTGTCTTTTTGTGCTATTCTGACAGCTCAGAGGACATGGAAGGAGATTTTGGCACTGGAAAATTTTCTTAATGGATCAGAAGTCCTTAGGTGGTATGTGGTATAGAGGTGCATTAACGACTCTGCTTCACCTGTTCCTCACAAACTCTTATATGGGAATAGATAATTCTGGAAAGAAGTTAATGGTCAGAATGTCTCTTACATTCCAGCTTTTTTTGGCTTCCAGTACAGACCCTTGTGACTAACAGGAATTCTGCGCCAATTAGAACAGAGTTGCGTTATGAGTGCTGGGGCTACAACAATTCCACTATTCTTGGCTAGCCTGAGCGCAGTGGAACTACACGTGGCAGCTTTGAAAAGCTTGGCCCGTGGTCATTCTCCCATTTGATCACATTACTTAATGTAAACTTCAGCCTTGGGTGACAAATCGTAAAACTGGTACAGCACAAGGCCAGTACAGAGGTGCTCTTGGAAGACACAATTTATGCAGTTGTACCAATTTCGATTGATGTGAACAAATATCCAGAAGCCTTTGGCAAAAGGCTATTTTGCTATCTGCAGACAAGTTAGCTTCTAAACAGACAGCTTTCTTGAAATACTGGTATGTGAATGCTTCCATATTTGAAAAATAAACCAGGACTTTTGTCCAGAGCATAATAAAACTCAGAATAAAGAGAAATTTGGTCAGGTAAAGTTTTGATGAGTCGTATTTCAGAAAGCAAGGACAAATATGTTAGAAGAAAATGTCTTTTGAAGACGCGTCAATCAGAATTTTCAGTAAACTTTTCCAATTTCAAAATGATGAAGCTACTGCTTTGGAAGCTAGTGTAAAACTGCAGAAGGGATGCAGATGAAAATGTCTTACCTTTTCACGTACTACAGCTTACAGACTTGTATTTGACATTGCTTCTGTTAAAGCTAAAGCTGTGTGCAAAAATATCTGAGGGACAGTTAATTTTGTTCCTTCCACTATGAAATAGTAACCTGGGGCAGTATGTCGGGACAGGTAAGTAAAAAGTAATATACCCTTGATTACAGTATTTTTAAATTCATTACACAAAGTCCTATAGCTCAGAATAATTGGTTCAATACACCCAATATTGGTGGGTAATTTGACACGACAATATGAGATTTTTTTGGAAGTTCAGTTCATATGTCTGTGACTTTAGATAGATGGCAAAATTGGAAACATTTCTAAGGGACAGTCAAATTTTAGCTTTCCCTAAGCCACGGCCACAAGACTCTGCAGCACCCTTCATACTCCACCGAGCATTTAAATGGGGCTGGAGTATTTTAGGTGCTCTGTTTTGACCATCTGCATGGGCTTGAGTTCATGACATGGAATATTTAAGCCAGGTTTTGTTAGGAGTTCAGTTTTTATAAATTTAAACTTTGGTATTTGTTGGAATTTTCTTCTGAATTAACCAACTTTTTAATATTAATTTGTCCCACAGCAATCCACTTTGTCAAGCTGGAAGTTTCATTTAACTTTGTTTAACAGTGAAGATACTATAGATGCACCTTCACAGTATGGATGATACTGTAGAAAAATGATCTGTAGAAATGGTTATTATCTTGCTCTGTTTCTCAGGTATGGTCCATAATGTGGCTTAGTTCACACTCAGAAACTTCTGAGTGAGGCACATATTTCTGTGCTGGAGGGGTCAAAATTAAAGAATGTTTCATTGCAAGTTGTATAGTGGGAACATAATCAAAGGCAAAGTTCTGAATAAGTAATTTCAGCATGGTTGTATTTCTTTTATCTGCAATATTCCCTTTACAACATGGGCCTATACATCTAAAATTGCCAGACTATCTATAGAAGAAATGTATTATGTGCTTAATAACTACTTAAAATTGTGGGGAGAGGGTAATCTTACTACTAATTTTTTCCTGTCCATATCTTTTATGATTGTGTGTTTTGGAGTATTAAATTTTCAGTCGTTTTCCCTTCTACACCAGTGTATTTTAGTACATTTCTTGTATGCTAAGCAAGTTAAGTACAAGTACTTAGGAGCAGACAATTTAATTGCACTTTCTGTTGTTATAAATACTTCTGTAATGGAAAAGAATTTCATTGACATTTTAATATGCTGTCACTTTAAGATACTACATGAAGTGTGAACAGAGCACAGGCACTTTTAACAGGTGTCTCTAATTGTTATTTTGTTTCTTAGAAATAGGCATAATGTAAACTTTGGTGAAACATGTAGATCCAAGGTGTTTGGATCCTGCAACATTCTAACCAGGCTTTCCTTTGGCTGGTTGGAAAACAAATTGGGGCGTGTAATTGATTTTTTTTTTTTTTGTAAGTAAAGCTTTTATGTTTGCTTTGAGTTCAAACTCCATCTTTTTCTTGTTATTTTTTTTTTTTTTGTCCCTTAGGAGGGATTGCAATATGGGCTTTTAGGAAAGGAGAAAAAAAAAAGAGTTCAGTGTGTTCATTTATTTTAGCAAATAGGACATTTCTATTGCTTTCGGATTTTGCCAGTCTGTAACTGCAGAATTGTGGAAAAGGGTGAAAACCACATCAATTACATTTTTTAAAAGTGTATTTTCATTAGATTTTTCAAGTGCCTGTTATGCTCAAAGGGAGTTCAAGACCTGTCTTGTTCACAGAATATTTGAAAAACCCCTTAAAAGAAACAGATCCATCCAGGAAAATGTCTGTATTTTTGGATGAAATGTCCTTACTTTAAAAAATGGCAAAAGCAGAGCAGCAACACGTCTACAGTCTTTTCAAATTTTCAGTGAGATTACCCCCAGTTCCAGAAGTTGATACAAAAATGTCTTTAAACAGACAAACAAAGAACCAAAACCAGAAAACAAACCTGGTAGCCGAAGTTAATACTGAATTTTGAAAAGAAAAAAAACACTGGTTTTGTTGCATAGGAAATTAATTATGAACATGCGTCTTCTATAGAGTTTACTTAGTTAACAAGTTTTTATTATAAACACTTATTCTTTTCCAATTTGGCAGAAAGATAAGCTACATTAGTTCCTTAAAGTTACATACTTAACAATTTAGTGAACATTTCATGATCAAATGTTTCTCTTATTTTGCAGATACATTTAGATTGATTGCAGAAAATTATGGAAGTCTATTTATTAGTTAAGCTGTAGTTAGAGTAAAGGAATTCTGATCAATTTGTTAAGAATTGCCTCCAGCTGTGCTGGTTTCCGTCATGTAGTTAAACAGAAGTTCACCATAGTTTGATCTATTTGTCCTCATTTTCATGGTCACTGAAGTAAAGTACGATGGACTCAGCAGCAGTCACATGCTCCTTGAGTATTCAGGTGCTAATCCAGAGACTCAATTAAAAACTTCAAAGCCTTTGGGGAAATATTTATCTGAAATTAACTTAAATTAATGTGTGCAATAATTATATATTTAAATACTTATGAAGAAACCGTGTAATAAATTCTTAATTTCAAAATCAAATTGATGGAGGGAGCTCTGATCTGGAATAGAAAATAACCTCATCATCATAGCACGTAACTAAGAAGTGAGAGAACCAATTGAAATTCCTCCTTCCTGAATCAGAAGTCTTGACCTTTCCAAAACCTACACAGGTGCCTTGACCTCTGCGTCTCCATGGTATTCAAAACTCAGAAACTGCTCTAGGCAAAACTCAAAATATAAGATTCGAATAAGACATTCCTCCAGCACGTTCACATGTGTGCATGATTCAACTAAAGACTGCATTGTAAAAAAGCAAGAACTGAATGTGTCTCTGTCAGATCCTATTGAGAGTACTGTAGCCACTAATACTCTGCCTCTCATTTCTTCAACAACTACAACTCCTCTTATCCAAATAATGAGATGGAAGCACATTTTTCTGCCCACAGGAATAAAAAAAATAAAAAATCTTTGTCAAATGGATCCATTCTTGAAATGACTGCCATATTTACATCTATGCTGCAGATGCAGAATCATGTGTAGTCAAGATACAGAATATTTGTAATTTTTAGCACTGTCTATGATGTATTCCTGCACCTTCATTTGTGTGGTATGTGAAGTGCCAGAAATTGAGCTGACACTTCAACTGTTGCCCTCAAGAGTGTAATTCCAAACTAGTATTCTAAATTAAGTTTTTTTGCTGGATCTCATTGTAAATGTAGATCTTCTAGAAGACCTACAATCTTCTGGAAGATTTTACTATGAGATTAGAGGTTTTTGCTTAAGAAAGCTTTCCTGTCTGGAAAGAGGAATCTTTCTCAGATGTTTTCTGCTCCTGCATTCCAGAGAATCTCTCCCTGGTATGAGAAAAGATAAGTTCTTATGGACATGTCTGAAGGCTGGAGTGGCCAGGGATGATAAAAGCCCTGAGAACAGGAGATGTGTCTTTTCCTAGGCCCGGTGCAGTTTTGTGCCATTATGTTCAGTGTTCTGGACTTTTGAAAATAAATTCTCCTAAGTCCTTTCACTCCCTAGTATTTTGGGGGTGCCTGTGTGCATTTGACCCTTATATCATTTTAGTTGAACTGTAGGGCAAAAAAAGCTGAATCAGTTTTACTTTTTCAAAAGATATTATTGCCCCTTGGGGTGCTGAATCTGGCCTGGTGACTGCAGATACTGACTATAGTTTTTGTTTGTTTCAGCATCACCTCTACACCCTTTAAACAGTAGAGTCCTGTTCTTCAGACCATTTCATATTCCTCTTCATTTCTTGACAAGTGTCAAAAGAAGAATCTCCTTCCGTATTCCTCTGTTCAAATCTTCACTGTGCCATCCCAGGATCAAGACCTTTTGCATGAATCTATGAAGTACACAGTTACTGCGGTAGAGTTCCTTTCACCTCTTGTGGTAGATTCTCAAGACAAAGCCTGACGTACTTTCATAGTGCTCAGGTCAGTGGGTCCATATGGCTTTAAATTGGGATACCTCATGATCATCAATGATGATCAGTGTTTATCCCAACAACAGAATTTTTCCTTTTCTTAGATCGTGGTGGAAAACAAAAAATCCATCTGCCTTACCAGACTACGTGTTAGACTTGCATACAGTGTGCAATTCTTGGTCTTTCGTGGTTTGGAGTCATTTCCAGAACCATAAGAAAAAACAAGTATCTATCAGTAGTGAAAGTTTTGAAAATATTCTTATCTACTTAGCATTCATGTGTAGATCTGGGTATTTTGCATTTTCCTTCCCACTATAAAGCATATGCTTTTAGAAAATATTGTACTCAGAGCATGTGTCCAATACATTTTAGGTAAGGAATATAAAATCAAAGTAATGACAAGACAAAATTGTTTTATCAATTGACATTTTGGGAAATATGTTAAACATAACATTTTAGGAAAATCTGAAAATAGGTAATTAATGTTATTCCTTTCTCCTGTAGTCTTTCTGCAAGTGCAGCTATATGTGCTATTGGTCACTTTTTACAATAGCTTTAGACAGGTTAATGTTTTAATAAACACCCAGCGGTTATAAATTCCAACTGCTCAATATATTTCTGTGGTATATTTTAGACAAAGGTCTGCTACTTCTGGTCTTTATCCCTGACATTGTTGCTAGACATACCTTTAGTATGCTTTCAGTTGTTGTTACTAAGGTTTTATTCTGTGATAAATAACTAGATAAATATACTACAACAGGATCATTCTTTTCTTCCTTCCCTATTTTTTGTGAAATATTAAGTTAACTTTATGGAGGAAACACTGAAAGAGTTTAAACTTTCAAGGATTAAAACCACTTATAGAGCTAAGATCAGCTGTGCTGAAAAGGCATTTGCATGGCAGTTTTGGGTAAATACCCTTTCTGGAATGAATTTTTATTTTTGTGATTAAGACAAAAATACTTGTTTTCTGAATCACTCTTTCTTGTACAGCTAGCTAAGCTTAACTAAAACCAGAAGGGTAAGCATCTTAAAATCAAATCAAATTATGGGCAATACTCCCACAAGGTTCCTGAGGTAATTTTAGGAGCTTTTCTTTTGGAAGTCCACCCCAAGTATTTTATCAGAATCATATAGTGGGTGATTTAGCCAGAAATATTGCCAAAGAAGAAATTATTCCACCCATATTAGAAGGATGTAACTGAAATAGAGGTGGTATATCTGTGCAGTGTACATGACACATCATATGATGTAGTATAGTGCATACTGTGGCTGTCACTGTTGCAGGAGCTTATGTTCTTGACTAGTTTAGGAAAGATTCTGTCTTCAGGAATCTACTGACTTCTGCTGTTTCTTTGATTTGAATGCAAACCCAAGTCTTCTTAAGGTCCCTGAGAGCAGAGTTAGTCTTTTAAAACAGCAGCTGTAATGATTGAAGCTTGTGGGAGACAAGGTTTGAAAAGATGCTTGTAACAGCCAATTGTGCTGGTTTTGGCTAGGGTAGAGGTAATTTCCTTCACAGTGGCTAGCAGGGAGCTGTGTTTTGGATTCGTGCTGAACACAGGGTTGATAATACAGAGATATTTTTGCTAAGCAGTGCTTACACAGAGCCAAGGCCTTTTCTGCTTTCCATACTGCCATGCTGGCTAGGAAGTTGCTGTTGCATGGGAGGCTGGGAGGAGACACAGCCAGGACAGGTAACCCAAACTGATCAAAGAGATATTCTATACCATATGACACCATGCTCAGTATATAAAGTGGGGAGTAGAAGGAGGAAAGTGGGGGATGTTTGGAGTGGTGATGTTTGTCTTCCCAAGTCATCGTTACATGTTATGGGAACCTGCTCTCCTGGAGGGGACTGAACACCTGTCTGTCCATGGGAAGCAGTGACCTAATTCCTTGGTCTGCTTTACTTTTTTGCACAGCTTTTGCTTTCCTTATTATTTTCTCAAAATCTATTGTCCAATAATGTAAACACATCCTTTGCAACTCTTTTTAGTTCTTACATTAAATCTGAGGACTTTCTAAAATCAAAATTACTTTAAGATATTATTAATATATATCTTTGGAAAACCTAGCAGCTTAAATCCTGACTCCTGTTTCACAGTATTTTTGTTTTACCATCCTCTGGTCTAATGTGCCAGCCGATAAAGTCTTACCATTTGTGTAAAATCTGATAACAGATTTGTGTTTCTCTTTTCAGCTCATGAACCCTACTGTCTTAAACTAAAATAAAAATTAAAAAAAAAAAAGAAAATGAAAAAAGAAATTAAACTAAGAGCAACTAAAGTAAAAAAATACAAATTTTAAAAAAAATTTTGGTTTACATATAGAACTAAATTTTCTGACATTCAAGCCAAAAATTATTGCAAAGTTGCGGTCTCTCTGGATCAAGCACAGAGTAAACTAATATTGTACATAAATAGTAGGTTGCACTTTCTCGTGAAGTTACTTTGAAATATTTTTTCCTTGCATTTAAACAAGTCTCCAGTCATTGCATATGTAAGCTGCAGTACAGTGTTACAATATCTGAGCATTTTAATCTGATCTTTAAATATGATGTTATTGATACAATTTGAAGTCCGTTAAAAGAATGACAGGGAAGAGACAAGTGGAATGGCATTGCAGAAATAGACAAGCAATAGATGAACTCATTTCAGTGTTTCACCATTGGCAAAAAGTTGTACCACGCATTACTGTGAAATGTTTTGGATGTGGGCTTCAACAGGTTTTGTGGGTCATAGATAACATTCTTCTTTCCCCTCCTCTCTCTTTCCCCTTCTCACTCCCTCTCCTCCTTCCACACAAGACCAGAATTTAACCCAAGGTGGTTTCAGTCTATGGCAGAGGCCACAGCACAGTGCGGTGCTGAGTGTGCAGAGACCCTGTTCTTTTCTTGGGCGTAGATCTACAGCGCAATGCCTTCTTCCCTACTATCCCAGAACTCCTGCTTCTTGTTTTTCTGCTTAGATTCTCCCTTTATATTAGCGCAATCTTATTGCAGTTTCCTTTTGCAGGAGCTGTAGACCTTCCTGAGCCGGTACAAGGCTTTTCTACCCTGATATTTTTCAGGAGGGAGGAGAGCCACCAGGAGTGTGGAGCAGTAAGACTATGCATGTGAAGTCAGCTCAGCTCTGACTTCTGACGATGGGGAAAAAGGGAGTGGGATGGTCAGAAGCAAAACACAAAGGGGCCAAGCCATCCTCAGAGCAGACCCACAAAATTGAGAAAAAATGTTTTCTCCCCCTGGTGGCTGGGTGCTTCTGAATTTGGTTTTTAATCAAATTGGCAGATTTGTTTTCAGTTTTTAATGAACTAAATTCCGTAATTTCATGTTTCATAGGTGTTTTTCTCAGATTAGGAAAAGTAAAAGACATATTGGCATCTAATTCTCTTGCATTTTTTCATCAACGGTTTTGTTATTTAATCTCTCTTTTCCACAGTCTTAGATTTTCTCCACAATCTTAGGGTTTTCCCATTATCTTTTCCACAATCATAGGTTGTAGAGAAGTCCAATGACTGTGTATGACACACCTTTGATTTTATTTTAACTGCCTGTTCACGTGCTCGTTTGTGGGTGCTCAAACAACTGAGGTGCTGAGTCTGCCACCTTTGAATTTCCTTCTATCCCTTGCCCCTACCCTAGACCTTCCTCTCCTTTCCTTGTCATCCTACAGAGTCTGGATTATATCACAAATCCAAAGATCACAACCTACCACAGGCATTGCAGTCCTGTGGGCAAAGAGAGCAGACCAAAGGGGCCTATTCAAATTTCACCATTGCTGCTCCTGTGGTGACCTCCACAAAATATTGAGACACCTACAGCTATGCTGTGCCCTCTGTATATGGCTGTGGATCTGAGGACACTTGATAATAGTTTGCTGTCAAGTTTAAGTGACCTACTCTCAACTTTGAAAAGTTCTTGTATTTCCATTTGAAATATCTCTGATACTGTTGAAAATGCAAAGAGCCAACTAAGAGAACAGACCATTGACAAATGTGTACCTCTTCTTTAAGGGCACTTGCTAGGGCCTTGACAGTGTATCAAAGGTAGACACCTCCATCTATAGTCAAGGGACAGAGAGGAACAATTATGCAGGACAAATAATTCCATTGGTCCTTGATACCCATCTTTGGATGGGGTGAATTGGACTTTGGAGATGCATGTCTCTGCACTGATTCTGCAGAGAGCCTAGTTGACTGACTTAAAATCAACACCTGAATAAAAGATGTCCGAATGTAAATAAGATGAATAATATTTAAAATGTATGCAAGGGTTCTGCTTTAGTGCATGTCTAATTCCAACATGACTACTGCAGTTTAGGACAGATTCTGACTCAGCCTAAAGGCAGAGCCCTTCAGTGCCACTGTAGTGTCTTGTCTCAGCTAGGCTTGCTAGGCACAGCTTAATCCCCACATTCACAATGGCAGATATGCACTCTGCTTGAATGTTTGTGGTGCTTATCTGCATAGGCATTTGTGTGTCAGGCAGCCAGAATTTTTATGCTGTGTGAAGTAGCATGAACTGAGGACTATAACCCTCTTGTATTATTGATAAAGCCATGTCTGCATCTATACTATAAACTACTTAGTTGATACTTTCTATAAACTTACCCTTAACCAGTGGTTAGAAATTGTGCCAATGCCAAGCAGTAAAAATTCACTGGCTATTTTGATATAGTAAGCACCATGAAAAACCTCATTGGATTTGTGCTGAGTCTGTGACGGAGCTGCTTTTTCTCTCTCATACTGCCAGTGGAAAGGAGCTGATTAAGTACCTTTCTAGTAGATACAATGACAAGGCTTTGTGAGCTGGATGATTCAGGAACATACTTATCCCTCCCTTGAGCAGGTAACTGAGATCATGGAATTCTGGAAACACCCTTTTTTGTTGTTGTTATGATTGCTACCCTTTGTAAACTGAAGAGAACTCAGGAATTTAATTTCTTCCTTGCCATTTAGATTGAGCATCTGTGGTTTTTTCATCCAAGGGATGCATAACACATGATTTACAGAACTGCTGACTGCTGTAGTTGCAATTAAAATAGTACTGCTTGAACACTGAGTGCAAACAGACTAATAGTTTAATCAATCCATTTTAAAACATATTAACTAAACCAGCAGTTTACTGTTCTTGTCAAACTCTAAACAACTATAAATCTTGTTTTCAAAAATCAACCAGAAAAAATGTAACACATTAAAAAATAGTTAGAAATGGCACACCTCCCATAAGCTGTATAATAAACAGATCACAGCCCTGTAGTAATAGTTCTGATTTCTGGCATGTCACTGGAGAAGAACTCATGGGTTTTCCAAATGACCTGTGTCATAAATCATTGCATTCCCATTTACGCTGAGCACATGTATCTAATTTTTCAAGAGTGGCTTCTGAAATCCTGATGAATGGCTTTGGAATTGATTACTGGAATGTATGAAAAGTGGTGTCACAAATGCCTAATTGAGGAAAGGAAAAACAGGCTAAAAATACAGTCCAGTGATATCTGAACACAAAGTTGTAATTCACTAAGTAACAAATGAATAACAGGAGATAAGCCTAAAACGTGACAGATGTGAGATCTGTCACACTTTTCTTTCAGACAGATAAATTAAATTATTATAAATTTTCAGTAGAGTTAAAACAATGTAAATGCACAAGCCAAGCATAAATCACACGTATCTTTTGGACGGTGCAAGCATCAATGTCTTGCTTGTCCAGTTTAATGTGTTCTCTGTGTGTTAGTATGTATATTTTTTAATATGGAATGCTTCATGTTAGAAAAAATTCAGACATCCCAAACCAGGAAATGTATTCAAACTTATTAATGAAACTCCAGAGACGCATTGGGGTATTTGTATTTATATCCTATCCACTTCATTTATCTATGTGATCTTTTGAGAGCACATTTGTCTCCCCTCCATCACACTCAAAATTGAATAAAAGCTGTGTGTTCACCAAGGTCAAATTAACACTCCCTGGCTCTCCATGCCTCTCTGTAGACACTAAGGACATACTGTCCAACACAGTCTCATCTTCCAAGTGATATGTAAGAATATAGTTGGTGAATCCAATTTTTATTTCCTTTGTGTAAAAGACTGCAAATTATGTTACATGCTGAAAGATAATGTCGCATTTTTTATGTTTCACCCATTTCTAAAGATTTATCTCTGTCAGCAGCTGGAGCACATGGACTGAAGTTGAATGTGTTACATGATTGTAGCATGTAGATTCTGATTTGGTGTTGAAAGAAACTCCTTGGCAGATGAGTAATGAAATGAAACAGCAAACATGCCATCACCTAATAAAAATATCAGTTCATAAGAACCATTAACTACCTTTTCCCAAGACATCTCTTTTTAATTGATATATTTGAATTTGTCATGAGAAAACACATTCATGTTATTCTAATAATATATGCTGAACAGTGCTTATAGAATTTTTTTCAGGAAAATATTACCCTTTGTCCAGTCTCTATTTGCAAGGTTCAAATTGACCAGCATTCATTAAACTTTATTGCTGAGGTTCACGAAACTTTCTTTGGATTAGAAAAGTATAACCTTCTCTCCCTATTTAGAAGGGTGTTGCAGCTTTTCATTAACCTGGAAACCTCCTATTTACATGGTTCACAGCCTGGTCTCAGCTCACTTGGAGGTAACAAAGGGTGTCGGGACAAGAGTGCAGCAGGGGGCTCATCCTCTAGGCCTGCCATCTGAATTTGATCAGGTCAACTGTTTTAACTCCTGCCTCATTAGGCAAAATAAAATGGAGATTATGGTGTGTGGAAGGATCACATTACAGACAGCAAGCTCTGCCTCCTGACACTCTCTGTTGATTTTCCATTTTGACGAGACCTTGCTCTCTGTGTTTTCCATTCTGTATTACAGCAGGCTTTAAATTTTTTTGAAGACAAGATCATTTGTATCCCCTGGCACTTCAGAGCTTAGCCAAAAAGAAGTAATAAGTGAAGACACATTAGTCTCAGAGGCAGTTTACCTACTGGAGAGATGTCACTGTGCAGTATGGGCTTAATGCTGATAGACACATTAATTCAGCTTGTCAAGCAATGCCTAGTTCTTCTCTTTTCAAAGTTTAAGTTAGCTGTGAATTTGAAAAAATCTGCCACAAAAATGTTCACAAGGTAGATTATTACCACCTGGCATAAAGGATTGAATATTTCACTTTCATTACTTACAATTTACATGTTAATTCTATTCAGTTTATCTTTAGTCACTGGGTTTAGTGTTTATATAAAATTGTAAAATTGTTTAGAGTTAAGTGTGCCTGTTGGATTATAGTGCCTGTTAGACTGGAGATGAGTATCAATCATTGAAGATTCATCTCCTAATGAGAGCCTTTGTCACCTGGTTGTCAAATAAAAAGCATCTTCCTGCTGACCTCATCTGTATGTGCCACATATTAATAGAAAGTCCTCAGTGTATCAGTTTGGCCAGCTGACAACTAGTGGCAGATATCTTATGAGTAAGATAGTTACAGTTCTTATCCATCACATCTAATTTAGCTTCAGTGATAAAAGCAGGTGATAGTAATCAGGTATATGTCTTTCTTTTACTCCACTTTTTGGTAGGATTTTCTTTAACTTCTTCCTCCATAAGCATAGTCACTGAAAATTAAATAGAAATATCAAAATTAGAAATAAATTTACATTATTTTTGTAATTATTCCTTTATAAATCAAGAGTTAGCCAGAAGTACAGACAATAAAATGCTGTCAAAAGATGAAGCTACCCTCAGGGAAGGGGGGAAAGAGGCAACAAGTAATATGTGACAGATGTGAATGTAAATTGTTTAATGCAAAGTAGAATGTGCACTGTTCTATCGTTAGAAGTGTAGCATGAAATTGGTTTAAGCTGACCTAAGATTTTTTATTCAAGTAATGGCCAACTGAGAAATGTACACTATTGTTACATCCTAAGTGAACTTAATGTGTCTGAATTTATAGCCAGTAGCTTTCAGGAAACTGTAAGTTGCACAATCCATAATAATGTGTCTCTTCACCAACAAGGGCCACATGACTACATTTAACTCCTTCTGCATATTAAACACCAACTTCAACACCCTTATTCCTGATGCAGCCTGATTCATTTGCAGACTAACATGTATCCTGTGAACTTAAGGAGAAAGAGATCTTAAAAAATCAACTTCTTGTTGAACATTTCTATATATCTGCCTTAAGAATTGTGTCTTTTGGGAATGTCTCAAGTTGAAAGATTTCTCTAAGAAGTTTCACAGAATGAACCTGCCGCTTCCAAAAACAAACTACCCAGAGGCAGAGAACATGATTTTCATTAAGCAATTACTCACTGAAAATGATGAAAAGGTTTTTATTAAAGAACATATCATGAAGCCTGTGCATAAATCATTGCAGATCCTTGCGGCCCAGATAATTTCATTTATGTCTGTTTCCAGCCTGCCATTTCTTCTTACTTTTCTTTTAGTTTCTAGGTCCAAAAATCTGTCTTTTTTTATTTTTATGTCCACCTTACAGTAGTGGCTGCCTTTTTCCACCAAATCTGTTCCCTCTGTGTCTCTTCTTTATCCTTTTGAACAACCTGTCCCAGGTTTTTCCTCTCCATTTCCACTTCATTTGCCAGCAGTTCTTTACTTGTTCTGTTTCCTCTTGACCCCCTTAGATGAAGGCATCACTTTCTGCTCTAAGATTGATACTTGCTGAGACAGGAAGATGCATACCATGTCATGATATGCCTCTCAGATATTATGCTGAATGTGGTATTTATGAGATCCTATGGTAGAAAACAGAACAAAATGCATCAGGAAAATGAGATTACTTAAAGCAAAGCTGTGATTTTTGCGACACGCAGTGATCTTCATAAGATGGCTTTTATCATCAGAGCAAACATTCACCAAATTACATCCTAAGTGGAAAATATAAGATGTTAGCAATCCTTGAGTATCTTCGCAGTACTAAGCCCACCTGAACCCTAGTAGTCTGGTCGGCAGCACCTCCAGCCCTGGAGCGTTGAGGGCTCTGCCCATAGGACTCATTACACTGTCCAAGTATTCCTTTAGCATAAGGGCATGCTTTGTTGTAATTCTAAGAGGTTTTTGTCCTTCTTTAATAATAATTTTGGTCAAACTTCTGGTCTTACTGTTGAATGCAGAGCTGACTCAGCTGTATGGGTAAGTGAAGAGAGCAGCTGACTAGCCTGATAGGATTCCAAGGAGTCAGAATGGCAAATTCTAAAACACAAAATGTTTATTACTCTGTATTATAAACCTCCTAATACAGTGGTATTATTTTCTCTCCAGTTAGAAAGTTAAGAGGGAAGTGCACAAATACATATATTATCTTATACTGTAGGCAGTAAGAAAATTATACTGATACATTGCAAGAGCACAATGGTGAAATTCCTCTTTCTGTGTTTTGGTCATACAAGAACAATACCAGCCATGCAGTAGGTCCGAGTCATCTGGCATAGCTCACCATGACTCATGGTGGCATTCTGTAACCAGAGGGAGAGCACAGCACACTTGCTTGCAGAAATAGGAGCAAAGATACAAAACTGGACACTTTTCCAACTTCATAAGCTCACACCTTTGGAGTCCAGGAACAATTTGTCAGGTCATGTTTCCTCAGAGTGCTTAAGGGAACATTAGCAAGGATTTGTGCCCAGGCTGTTTGACAAGACAAATAAAAATAAAAATTGTCAATGCCTTTTGCAATTCAGCATAAATAAATCTCTGAGTATTTTAGTATAGGTGATTAGCATGTGGTGATTAGAAATTATGTGGTGCCATAGCCTGGAGATAGTTGGTCTCAAAAAGGCTTTGGCTTCAAAGGAGGTGGGAAAGTAATAGGGTACAAAAACATGCTTTCTGTGGTTGTGCTTGATTGCTCTGAAAGATGCAGAGGGGCAACTGTGTTACTAGAACCATTTTTAGGATTCTCTTTCCCTACAGGAGGCATTAGCAGTAATGTTACCATCTCTAAAATTCAAGGAATGCTGTTCTAAGCTGATTTGCATTAAAAAGAGAAGGTTCAGAGCTCGGTCTTCTTTCTTGCCTTTCTGTTTGTATGGTAGGGTATAAATAAGGAATCCAGTTCATGATGTCAGATTTCTACTTTAATCTTGTAATATTATGCAATTTCACTACCAGCGCATGCCAGCACAGCACATCATGGATTGTCTAGAAACTGAAATGATTTTTACTAGTAAAAGTTTCAAGCTTTTCACAAAAAGAAAGGATGAAAGCATCCAACACAGAAAACATCTATATTTTCATCATAGATATTCTAACTGACTTTAGGCATAAAATCATTATTGGAACTTCTAGTCTAACATGCACACAATTAATTTTGTGTTTAAGTTCTTTAGTAAATCCACTGTTAACAGTGAAACCAAGCCATTAACATCTTTGCTTGGGTTGTCTTAGGCTATTTGTGGTAGATTAATATTCCCTAAAATTTATTCTGATTCTGTTACACTTAATTCCATTGTCCACATCTCTCTAGAAACTATTTTAGACAGTATCAGCTGATACTCTTAAAAGAGATTTTCTCTGGGTCTTGGAGAGATCTGACATAAAATGTCTTACATTCTCACTTCAGGAGGTCTGAATCTTTCAACCAAATTTAATAGCTATTTATGCCTTGAGAAGATCTTATCTAATGTACTATTGGTTCAGGGTCATTCGCAGCCTTGCATTATATTGAAACATGGACAAAGAGTGTAATTTGTTAATGTCATGAAGGATGAAGTTGGTTAGAAAGGGAAGTGTACACGATTTATAATAACACAAGTGTTTCCTTGCTAATCCCTTGTCAGGTTCATTATCTGTAGCGCCCCAGGCAATAGTTGGCCTATCATGAGAGTGAAATTTAACCCACAGCATGAAATTAATCCTCAAAGACTTTTGTCTACCCTTTCTAGAAATAATAAATTCAAAGTGATTTTATAAATATCCTCTCTAACTTTATGCAGAGGTGTTAAATTGGTATCTAAACTCTATGGCATATGTCAATCTATTGATTTATGTCTGTTTAACTAACATGCAAGTGTATATCAAACATAATAAGGAATTTGAAGAATTAGTGATTTGTCCATTGTTTCTTCCTTTTTTTCTTTCATAATACAGAAAATTCTATTCCTTGTAATTACAGGGAAGACAAGTATATGTATGCATGCATGTATAAAATCATTTAAATCATCATATCTGCCTTTCCTAGAGTTTCTGGATTTATATATGAAATAACTTGGTGGGGGTTTTCACACCCTGACTTGTTTTAAAGCTTCTTAGCAGTCTAATGAGGACTTGTTTCAGGTAAACAAATGATTTTTTAGTAGAGTTTTGCACATCTTGAATCAGCTGTGTAAATACCGTGTCAATCAGTTGGGTTTTTTCAGAAAGAGATTTCTTTTTCTTATGTATGCAAAGTTCACTTTGAGGAGAAAAGAAGTCAAGGATTTATTACTGATTGATTCAGTCTCTTCAGCATTTTTTGAATATGATTCCTCACTCATAGCTACTCATCTACTCTGAGCTCATCAACTCCTATAGGCTGAGTTTTGGTGCTCATCTTGAGAATTTTTCCCCTTCCGAAGGCAGCAAGTGCTATTTAATAAATGTTTGAAATTGACCATATCATCTATGTTGAAGAGCTTCTTCAATATATTAATTGAAACTTCACACAGTCAGAAACCTAATGACAAGAAATTAAGCAGGTCAAGTGATTCTTAGTACACAGGCCTGATCCTGGGCAGGAATTTTGCAGGCTACTTAGAGGGCATTATATGGGTAGATCTGGAAATACATTACTCTTCTGATCATCCCCCTTATTCTTCAGGAATAAATTTTATCAGTTGTTCTAGACATGGAACCGTTCTCCCTGCACATATTCCTTAGAAGAAAATTAGTTGCTCTAGTCATACCATATTTCCTCTGTGTATTTTAGGAAAGCTATTTCTGTGCACACATATACTCTAGTGGTGAGAAGGAAAACAGCAGTTACTGATGTTAAACAGAACAGTGAGCAGAGGAGCATCTTTGATCCTAAAAAAGTCTTTACACTTTAGAAATGCCACATGATATTAGAGATGAGATGTGGTATAAGTCTAGGAAACCTCTGAAAACTATATACTGTAGTGTTTATTGTCTAGGGTAGAAAGTCCTACAGAAGTATCTCATGTAAAGTTAAAAGGTCTTTTTCTTACGTATTTTTAAGTTGCTTATGTTGTTAATGGGAGCTGATGGATTTAAGGATTATAATTTGATACCGCAGGGTACAGTAAATGAATACTATATAGTAATTCAGATATAATTTATATCACATTAATACTATCTATTGAACGCAGTAATAGAGAAATGTGCAGAGTCGCAGTACTTGTTTATAGGTTTTAGAGATGACAAGAAAGAAGCAGATGCAATGATATATTGCTCATATTTTGACCAATGTGTGCCTTGAGATGTTTAATCTGCTCAATATATTTTTTTCATCACCACACTCTTTTTTGTTCCACCTATTTTCACAGTTTCACTCACTCCCTATACATCCATCCATCAGTCATTCCCCTGTGATTGACTTTCTCTGTTTGCCCTTTTCCCAGACCACAGGTTCATAGTCAAAACTTCTTGCAATAAAAGCAGTAGTGTTTGTCAACTCTGAGACTGGGGTTTCTGCTGCCAGTTCCAGTGACAAGCTGGCATCTTGTGACCTCTAATAAATGACCTCTAATAAATTGGCGGGTGATACATCTCTTAGCTGTTAGGCAGGATGGCTGGCTGCATTTTCAAGAGAGTCTTGAAACAGAAAAAGGCTTAAATCTCTCCCCTGCATGTAATAAAATTGGAGATTCCTCTCTGCAGACCTTTAAGGTCAGCTTTATTCTTGGAAGAGTTTCAGAACACAAGTTGGACAAACTGTAGATTTTTAACAAGGATAATACCAATGTACTCCGCAACATTTAGGTACAGTAGGTCCTTCTCATACTTGAGACTGGGCAGCTTTCGGGCTCCATAGCAGGGAAAGTTGGATCCTGCAGATCCTTGCACTACTATTTATGTGCACAAACATAATGCTTTGTGCTTTATTGCACAAAGATTAGACCCAAAATAAAGCAGCTAAACCTACTGCCAGTGTTACATCACATAGAAAACCACTATACAGCTAGATCTTTGAAAGAATCACAGCATAACTCAGGAAGAAGATAAATTATGCTGTTCTTCTTCCAAAGAGCTAGCCTTACAGTTGCCTCTCCTATTAGTTAGCATATGTGCTAAGAAAAGTAGGGAGAGAGGAGGCATGCCTGCATGTTGTACACTTAGGGGTTTATTTATTGCATTCTTACTCAGTTTGGCATTAGACAAGACATAGCAATTTGCCAACAAAGGCATAATCCTACTTGTTATGTATAATAATATATATAGTAATTACCCATTAATTCTGTGTAAGCGTGCAGAAGCATGTTTTTCCAAAAGTCATTTTTCAACAAGCCTTTTTTATGTATCAGTAGGCATTCAACAATTCAGTAATTCAGCTAGTTTTATCTCTGAATCCGTGTAGCGCTATGAAGACTTGATCAAGCGAATGTATGGAAGAGGTACTGAATATAGTAAGGAAACAAAACAGTAGTCCCTGTAGCAGACAAATACTGCATGGATAACATCCAAACTGACTTTTTCCTATTTTGCAGTCCTAGGGCTTAATATCTGAGTCATATCAGCCATGTTAGCATAGTCTGCCTGCCTGCCTGCCTGCCTGCCTGCCTGCCTGGAGAAGAATGTGAGCAAAGTGCATTTAAACAACTTCTGTGACTGTACAAAATGAAAGGAGTTTTTCTAGCTTCCTGCCTGCCTGCCTGCCTGGAGAAGAATGTGAGCAAAGTGCATTTAAACAACTTCTGTGACTGTACAAAATGAAAGGAGTTTTTCTAGCTTCCCACTGGTGGTTAGTGAAACTGTTTTCTGAGATAGACATCACTGTAACAGAACTGGATGATACTCACCAGATTCGAATATTTTCATGAACTCAAAAGGAATAATTTACCACTTCATTTTGGAAAAATAATTCTCAAAAGGCAAAAGGCTGCAAACAAGCAGTAAAATCTGCTGAAAAGTATATCCTCCAGACTACTGCAATGACTGCTACCCACAAATGCTTTGCTGAAATCCCCTGTATTTTTCAAAAGTTGCCTTGTTTTGTACCTTTAAAATTATCAGCACTTGGAAAAGTCTTGTTAAATCTGAAAGAATTCCTGTTTCCCTTTAGACTTAATGTTTCAGATACTGATTAAAAAGGGAACTCTCCCTTTATTCTGAAGTCAGTAAGAAATATTATGGAAAATTGTGTTAACTCTTGCAAATCCCTCTACAACTATAAAAGTACAAATGAGATCGTCCCTGCTGTTTCAGTCAGGCCTATGAACCTCAGAGCAATAGGATATTTATAAGAAAATTCCAGACATAGCAGTGGTGCTGTGATCCATATGACCCAAAGTTTCCAGTCTTTGTCTATCCTCCTGTCTTTAAGGAAAAACAGAGGGGCATAAAATGAAAACTTGGAAGATCACAAATCATTGTTATGACTCATTATAATGAACGATTTGTGCATTGCTTTATGGAGTAGTTAGGTTGCATTTGGGGGAAAAAAACTAATGTTCGTTTTTAATTTTCACCACTTTATGCCAATTTCCAAGCAACTGTCTTTCCTGAAGCAACAACGATCTTTTTTCCACACCATCCTGGGTAACGAGTGAGTTTTTTCAGCTGGGAGAGTGTGTTGTGATAAAAAGGTCCAGCCTTGCAAGGCTGTTATCAAGAGCCTGTTAGCGCTTCTCTTACAGCATTAAGTCTTATTTTCTAGTGTTTAAAACTGGGATGTCAAGTACTTGTAGTTGATTCTGCCTGTTTGGGTCTGTGAAAAAAAAGTATCCTGACAGCTTTGTAGCAACAACTGTGATTCACAGTTTTGAATACCCAAAAATATTCTTCTGACCTCAGTGAACAACCTGCATTGTATAGTCTCCTGAGTTTTGTTTAGCATTAGTTTTTGTTGTTAACTGTTAATAGTATGAATTATTAGAAAAATAAAAATAGATCTAATGAAGTCTGAAAATATCTGCTGTTTTTCCACTATATTGAATTTGTGATAACTGATTTCCTTTATTTTTGTATTACCTTCATATGGTGAATTATAAGGTATATTCACAGACGTCAAAGGTTTCTCATCGCTTAGGAGGATAAATTTTAGTGTTACATTAAAATTTACTGAATGTGTGTTTATGTATTATTATAAGAGACACTGGCAAGCTACAATATGAACATATAGCAAATGTTCCTTAAAGTTAAGGGATTAAGTTTTGGTTATGCTTTTTACAAAAGGAAGTGCACTATTTCTGATAAACAGTATTGCAGAATGCAAGTGTTCCAATATTACTGGTTTTACTGTAAGTCACCACAGCAGTGAAAGTCATAGTGCTTCAGAGGAAATTTCATCCTTAACTTGCCTTGTTGTGTCCTACTGTATGTTAAGAATTGCTGAGATCACTCAGCACTGGCTGATAATGAATTTCATATAAGCTGTTATATCGGGGCACAGCTGGGTGGGTAAGAGTTGAGTTTCAGTCTTTAACTCGGAATTGCCATGTTTTGCTAGTTTAAGGGTGTACATTTTCTGTCACTTAGCCGTACAATTTAACAGGAAAAAAGTAATCTTTACATGGAAGCAGCATATGCATAGTAGGTGATGTCCATGTTATGTGTATTAGCTATTAATCTTTTGAAATGGTTTGTCTGTTAATGAGAAAGGGTGAGTGAGTTGATGTTTTCAAATGCAGGGTATTTAGCTGTATTTTTCAAAAGAGTAAGTCTGGTTATATCCTTTCCAGTATTTTAAAAATCTCAGCCATATTAATGAAATTGTTTCCCTTTCAAATATTTTCCAGCACAAGGAGGTTGGGTGAACACAAAAAACTAACACTTCTTTCAGCAACTCACAATTTGGCTATTTTCCACTGAAAGGGAATTTGGATTTCTTTGTTTGACTATTTCTTTCCTTTGGGAGAAAAGATATTTTTAGTTGTCTTTTCTACTTTGACCATAAGGAGCAAGTGTAACATACATTTCGCTGTGACTGGAAAATTTTCGGTGCTAAATCATTTTAATCCAAAAAAAAATCAGAATAAACTAAGCTGTGATGGGACTGATTTCATCAAAGAATTTAAATGCTAGTAAATACTGAAAAGTATTGAACAACCCACCAAAAAAATCTTCCCCGTATATCTTCGTGCCAGAAGGCTGCAACAATTTTTTTGCCTTCTCAGAAGGAGAAGTGCTGTGTGATTATCATAAGGGACACTGAAATAAAAGGTTTGTTGAAAAAACTGTGCAGAAGTACTTGGCCCTTTCTATAAGAACTGTTGAGGAAGAAAATTTGCTTTTCCAGTGGCATATAGATCTTAATTACATTTGTCTAAACTGGAAGAGTTTTAGAGCAATGCTTACTGTTTATATTTCAGGTATTGTCCAGTAATGACCAGTAGTAAGTGTTCATTTGAAACCTTTCTGTGGCTTATCAGATATGTGTTTTATTTTACAAAGCTGTGTTACGATTTGCCTTTGCATCTTTTTGGAGTGATAGAGAATACTCTTACTTTTTAAAGGCAGCAGAATTATTCCTTTAATCTGATATCACTTAACCGATAGCTGAAATGTTCATACGTACATTTAAATTTTTCAAAGACTCTAATTTGCAGAGAGTCAGTAAGGGAGTCATAGGTCACAGTAATGTCACAGGACACAAGAATGGTAAGAGGTCAAGAGAGGATATGCATTTTTGTAATAGAAATTAAACTGAGATAAAAAACTGGACAGTTTTTAAGCAGGCACATGTTGCACACTGAAATCAGCCAAACCACGTTCTCATTTTTCCGTGAATTGAGACTGGATACTGGGGCCATAATATCATATCATCATATCATATCATATCATATCATATCATATCTGATTTTCTATGAAATCTCTTTTATTCATTAGTTTTTATTCCTCTTCACTTTGTCTGTTGTTTCTCTAAAAGTTGTTTTGAGGGAAAACATAGAAGACTTTATCCAAAACAAATGAGAACCAGATTTCTTCTGTTGATGTATTAGGCCACGGGTAACTACCCATACTTAGAATCATAAAAATAGCTTCATCATCTCTGACAATACAAAATTATTCCTTGTGGTACCGTTTTCAATTATTTGTCCAGTTTAGACAGGGGGCAAAAAAGATTTTCTGGGTTGGTTTTTACTTGAGAAATAGAGATTACAAAAGTTTCAGAAACAAACCGTCACTGTAAAAACCAAAATGCTGTTTTTAACCATTAGTGGTTTCTTCAGATTCTTTCATCAGTGTAACTAAGTGTATCATACACAAGAAGACGTAGACAGAAAACACAAGCGGTGTTTAAATTTGCCTGTTGCTTTTACAGTTGGCGCGTCCTAGCTGATCACACGTATTGCACAATCCTTCACACAAGATATTAAGTGATTTTAGCTTTCCTTTGTGATTACTGCTGTCATCTTATGCTGTGCTCAGAATTTGTATCCAGATAGCCAAAGCAAAGCTTCGGTGACAGAATTGTACCTTGGACATATCCACAACACTAGCAGAGAGCCAGTGGAGTTGTTCCTGCCTTGGCAGACTTGTAGATAGGTTTTTCACACAGAATAACATTAGAGCAATTTCTAAAAGATGATAAAAATGTGTGCTGTTTGCAAGTCCTTCACTGTGAGGAAAGGCTGATATTTTGTGAGGAGCTTGTAGAAGCCCACAGCTGCCAATTGTATCTGGGACCTCCGAAACACAAGAGTATTATAGGATTCGGAGGCTGGGGTTGAAGACAGGCAACTCTTGCTCTGTGTGTGCAATAGGTGGGGAGGACACCAGCTTGGAGCCTCAACCCATACTTTCACCTTGCTGTGAAACATGGTAGTCTTCTGAGTATTTTCATCCCTGAAATAAAATGGAACTTGCACATCATAACTGAGAGTATTCATGAGGTTTCTCTGAACAGCTTTTGGCGTGGAATGAAAAACTTGCAGTTTTCACTAATTTTGTTGTTGTTTAGAACTCCCCCTCCACACATACAGTCATTGATGGAATTATATTATTAAAATATTTATGGTGTGAACTTAGTTTCTGCTGTATTTCTTTCTTGGGAAGATTTTAAATTATTTGTATGTAACTGTTGACTAGTTATTTTTGTTATACTTTACCAGAGTAGATATTCATGAAACAGTTACATGAGTTAATTTGACCTGCTTCTGGTCAAGTTAACTTTTTCTTGAATATTTTCTAAACTACACGTAAAGGAAAATTTCCTTCTGATGTTATACCTACTGTATGTTTGTCCCAAGCACCCAATGGAAGAATTACTGCAGGAGAAAAAAGTAGAAGAGTTCTTCATTAGTAGCTGACAAAATATGGCTTTAATGTCTAAAAATCTTTATTACATTCTTGGAGTATATAAAGTACTGCTTTCTTTTTCCCACTCACATTTTTGATGGAATGATGTGCTGTCCTCTATAAAAGGAGTAAGACCTTCGGGAAAGATGTTCTTTTTCTGATTAGTGTACCTTTCTCTGGTCTAAGAGGAAGACTCACATTCAGAGAACTGGCTGAGAGTACCAGTAATACTTCTCTACCCATGATTCTGATTTATTGTTTTAAAGTAAATATGATCTGTATGAAAATTGAACTACAAAAATGTAACTGCAAATAGAGGCAAGTCTATGACTACTATGCAGAATGATTGGAATAAGTTCTGTTCTGTGCCTGTTTCTTAATTACTACTTTATATGTTTTTTGCAGTTAAATAGTGATCATAGCAATACTACAGTACTTAAAATATGACCTCTGCACTAGAAAAATTTGTATCTTTGGCTTAAAATAATTAAATTTTTTGTTTTGAAAACTAATATTCAGCTCTTTAACAGCTCGTATGTTCTACTGTTAAAATAAGTGACAGAATTATACTCTCAATTTAGTTATTATCCTGTAAGTAACATAAGCAACTCAAAGAACTTGAGCCGAAAAGTAAAATAAATTATATGATCAAGGTCCATTTTGCAGTCCAAAGTTTTACATGAAATCTAAGCATCGGTAGATAGCAGTCATAGTAACACCTGAATAAATGTTTAAATTAACAAATCAAAATATTTTGAAAATATAATGTGGTTATTTTTTATTATAAGCATGTGAACTATTAAATAGTGTATATTTATATACAGCTTCATACTATACATTTTTTATCAACTTATGTTGGTGGGGTAACTACAACTAGGAGTCATGGGAATTACTAAAAGTGTGAAAAAGCTATAAATGTTTTCAATTTTCCAAAGGCTGTACATTTATTTTAAAGTTGTTTTAAATATAAATTTGCACAGATATTTTAATTTGGTTTGTTGTTATGCCATGTAATTACCTTCTTTATTGCTTCTAAACACTTTAGTACCTAAGTTTATTTGCTTTGGTACTGCATAAATCCTAATTATGAATGGAAATGTTAGGAGCTGTATTCAAAATAGAATAGAATATATGATGAAATCCTACTAAGATGTGCAGAGAAATAAAATATAGCTAAGGCTGCCACTCTTTGGCAAGCGCTGCAGCCTGGTACAAAGCTTGGCTCTCTGAGTCAGTGTTTTTTTTCCCTCTGAACTTTGTAGTTGAGAAACTAGTCAACAGCACTGCATAAAAGCAGAAAGAGGTTCTGGAATTTACTCATGAGGGTATAGTCTTTGCAAACCAAGGGGCAAGAATTTAATGAGTCTAGTCTGCTCCACATCACATTGTGGTTGTCCTGCGTAGCTGGGATTTAACTTCTCACTGTGTACTTCAATATAGAGATGAAAATACTGATTTCTTCCTTTTAGATTTTAAGATGACTAAAGCAATTTCAGTATGATTTGGAAATCCCTCTCCAGCCCAGATGAGTAAATAAAAGGGGGAGGATTTTTAGGTAACCTTGTCGTGACCAGACTTTAAACATTAAATACCAGGATACTGTAGTAGCAGACATCCATAAGACAACTTTGATGAGATATTAGCAAACATGGACAAAAACCTTAGCAAATTACAGCAGCAAATTCGCGTGAGCGAATTTTATTTTTTTTTTCAGAAAGCACAGACATATGCTGCTTCTTCTATAGATATTGATTATATTAGAAAAGGCTATTTAGAGGACTTCTGCAATAGGAATGGGGGCAGGGAAGCATGATGTGGACTGAGAATTCTATTAAACTCAGAATGAAATACTGGCTATTAAAAATCTAGCAAGAATTGTAAGAAATTAGGCATTGGAAATTGATATGTATGTTTATGTAGAGTCATTGCTCCACAACAGGATGTGTTACTTGTTAAATGGTAAGGGATTCTGGGAACTGGTGAAAGAACTCAAGCATCTTCTACATTATGGGATTTCAGGCAGAGCCCATTCAGAGTTATTGACCAAGGAGTGTTATAATCATAAAAAAATGCTCTCTCTCACGCTAGTAAAATAACAATAATTTAGGTTTATTCATTTCACAAGTAGTAGTTGTAGTGCTGATTAATGCAGGTAAGCTAAAATATTTTCATGGGTTTAGGTGATGCAATTTTCACTGCCTTTTAAACAGACCCCAAATGCTCAAATAATTTTACACGATTCCTACTTTTTGAGATCCCAGCCTTGTGTCTTGTAGGGTGAACAGGGAAGGAGACCAATGTTCTTTTCTTAATATCAGGGCACTTCTGTATCTGACGAAGCTACTGCAAAGGTACCATTCATTGAAGGGGGACATGGAAGACCAAGCCCATTACACTTCTAGTATAAGCCAGAAAAGGAGATTGTGAGGTCCCTCATGGCAGGAGAGATGAAGGTGGGAATTGTGAGAAGCTGAGAGGGTAGGCAGTAGATGATTGGGCCAGTCCTGGCTAGAAGTAACCTGTGGGACAAATTGCCTCCCACAGGTCTGTGAGCGTTCCCAGGGTGGGAGTGCTCAGCACCACTGCATTCTGCCCAGAAAGCCAAGAAGAAGAAAAATGAGAGGGGAGGAAAGTTAGCCTGATGCTCATTTTTAAGGTGATAAAGCTTGCAGCAAACACATAACATGTTGGAGTGTCTGTTGACTTGACACTTGTTGGATGGTGGTATTGAGTAGCAGGTCATTCATCCCAGCCCTGCAAAAGCATCTCTGCACATGTCTGTTCAGCGTGTCACTGACAGCTGCCTACACATTCTTCTTTTCACACTTCAAAATTATAAATTAGATCAGAAGTAGTGCTCCAATGATATTTATAGGGGAATTTACCTTTTTTGGTCTAGCAAAGCTAATAGGATACAAGGCAGGGATCCAGCTTTCAAAAACGCATTAAATTCATTTTATAATGCTTTTAGAAAGGAATGGATTTGAAGCAGAGACAGCCTTGAGATATCCCCCAGTTGTGTTCATTCCTCTAAACAACCATAAAAACAGGCCAGTGATGGTTTTTTTTAAGTAAACACTTTAGCTATTCTGTGTTATTGATTACTGATACAGATGGCTGCTGCTACCTCCAGTTAAAAAAAAAAAATACTTTTTTTCAGCTCTTCCTTGAGCTTCTTATAACAAGTGCTGCTGATCAATTAGCTAGTTCATTAAAAAGTTACACATGATTTTATTGAGGCAAGCAATTCTGAATCAAAGAACCCAATTCGCAGATCTAGGTTGAAGCACATAATTGGCATGTATTTTAGGATTGCTGTTAAAGCTATAAAATAGATTTACTAGAGAAGGAATGGATCCAAAAACCCTTAAGGAAGGAATATATTATTTGTGTGACTCAGTGTTACAAATGGACTCATTTAATACTAAGGTCTTATTTACATTAAAACAAAAATCTGAAATAAATGTAAGGCTTCTTTGATTTAACTTCTTTAGCAAAAAGTTATCCTTCATCTGATTAAACACAAATTACATATAGTATTATTGCATTTCTTTTGCTATTATTTTCATTATTGTTGTCAAAGATATGTTTTTATTAAATCATTTAAATTTAGATGAGAAGTTGCCAATGTGTAAACAAAATTCTATAAATATGTTCACCATGTTGTTGAGATCCATGGTGAGTCTGGTATTAAAGCCCCAATTCTACAAACAGTTGTGCATGCATGATTTAGTGGGGAACCTTACACATGTGCAAGTAGGACATGCTTGAGCGTTTGCAGGGTGAGAGACAGCAAAGTGCATTATTCAAAGGATGTTTTAGAAACAGTGATATTTTGTTCTGAGTTTACAAGCAGGACAAATTTTGAAATTCAAGGAAAAGAGTTTGGTTTAAGAAAACTTTATTTTTAAACACTTGGAAAAAGATATTTACTGGTGAGTTTATGCAAGATTTCTTTAAGAAAAAAAAGCTCTTTTTGGTTTTGAACCTAGATACATAAACAATCAAGTCTTAAATATATTAAAATGTGCATAGAAACTACTTTCAGTTATGATTTTGATTACTTGATTGCCACATAGTAAAAGCTTCTGTAGCTGATATTGCTGTTGGACTTCGTGTGATGGCATTGAGGCATTTTTTCATCTATTAGCCATCCCAAGGGTTCTTTTCAGACAAAATGTTATGCATCAAGTCTTATTTGAGTGTAAGCCTATTGAATAGCATTCTTCTCTCTGCCAACTTGGCAGCAAGTTCTTGTGCTAATAAAAGAGGTTGCCCCAGATAGAGATCCCAGATGTGCCTGAACTACTTTTATTAGGACTATGGAGGGACTTAGTGTTTCCTTCTAACAATTTTCAAAAAAGGTGTGGGCTTGCCTTTATAATTGCCCAATGAATTGTATTACATCACCGGATTTTTTTTCCCTCAAATTGAATAAAATGTTAGATGTGTTAGCACAGAAATACTGATGTTCAAAGCAATTAATGCATTTTGCCACAATACAAATGCTGATTTGACCCTACTGAGTTCTGTGAGAGGGGAGAATATTGCTGTGTAACCTTGAGTTAAGATACTTTCATTTCTTACATAAGTGTAAGTAACAATAGATATTTCTCAGAACAGCAGCATACCTGTGACATATGATGTACATGACTGTAATGTGAATTATTTCTTGAAACTATTGTGTAGAATTATAATTATTATTTTGCTTAGTGATAAAACCAATAAATGTAATGTTTGCCTGATGTGGGGCTATTGTGGGGCTGGAATTGCTCACATCAATATTTTTATTTTTTTAATTTTTTTTTTTTTTTGCTATGTGGTAATTAGCATATATGGCTATATGTATATGGTAATTAGCATTTTAAAAAGAGGTTTTATTGCTAGAAATGTATTCTAAACTTCTCTGTACTGTTTACTTGAATGTGTTGGCCGCAGTTTTAAAACTGAAAGAAATAAAGTTCTCTAACTGAGATACTTAGTAAAATTTAGTTTTTAAACATGCTGTTGCTATCCATAAATCATAACTAATAAGATGTTTGCAATCTTAAATCATAATCTTCATTTTACTTTCAAGGCCATAAGCTTCATGTTGAAATTTGTATTGTTGTCAAAATGTGAATAGAGAAAATAAGGTTTTAATTAGAATAATTCATTGCTTGCTTTTATTGTTCATCTTATTATTAAATTATGAAAAATAAATGGTGCTCTAATTTTTGTTCATATCTCTGCTTGATTTTTGTTATAATTGTGTCAAATATAAGAAGAGAAACACATGATAGTATTCCATTTCAGATTTTCAAAAACAGGATTTGACTCAAAGACTCACATTAGTTTCAATGGTTTTTGGACCAGGCACAGGGTTAACAGCTTATTTTTCAAACAACTAAAAAGAGGTGTAAATGTCAAAGGTGATAGCTATACTGTGAGTTCCATAAACTACACAAAAAGTTACTACTAAAGCTCTATTTTTCTTGGTTTAACAGCTTCTATGAAAACAGTGTTAATAAGTATATCAGGAACAGTATATAATAATGAATCAGAGACGTAAAAAAAACCCTTTAAAACTCCTTTTATATAATAATTGGAAAGTTAAAAGTGACTTAAAATCCCTGACTTCTCATGCTGTGATGTAAATTGTATTTTTTTTTAGGTTCCAAATTCAAAGAGGGAAAACTGATCCAACCAGTTACAAGAGCCTGGGGGACTGTTTTAGGACTATTTTCCAACGAGAAGGGTAAGAGTATATGTTTTTAAAATTGTCAATTTTATGAGATCTTTCTTAATCACCCATTTTCCAGACATTAGATCCTCTTTATATTCCACTCTTTCTTTCTTTGCAATTGCCAGAATTTGACAAACATGTAGTCTTACATAATGAGCACAATTTGAAAAGTCTAATTAGTCTTAATTAGACTCACAATGTCAAATTTTGCTATTAAGGTATGTTAAAGATCAGAATGCGCAGCTGTATAGAGACATTGTTGTAAACAATACTGCAGGACCAGGAGCAGGATGGCCATATCAGTGTATTTATGTATCTAGGCTCTTCTGTCTTCTTGTCCTGCTTTTCAGAACCAGCTCAGCCTGAGCTGTTACCAGATCAGTGGAGCACTTGTTTCCAAGCTCTGAGAAACTGGCATTCCCAGTTACCTGCGTTAGACAATGTTTCCAGGATCTGTGTGAGCAAAATTCCACAGCTTTTCAGTTTGACAGAACATGGAAAAAAGATTTATGGTCATTAGTTACCTGAATCGTACTGCCTTCAGAAGGTACTGCTACTATATAAGCCTGAGCTCCTCCAAAGGACTTGGGTTCTGATCCAGAAAGGCATTTAAATATAGGCTTAATTTTATGAGCAGTCCAGTTAAAGCTAGTGAATGTAATTGGACCAATCATATGCTTAAAGTTAAGCCTGTTATCCACAGGAGCTCTTTGGGAGCTAGCCTTTAATCAAGGTAACTCTAATTAGTAACTCCCAGATTTGAGTAGCTGGCAGGCTTTCCATAAACTTTGTACATACAATAGCAACCCAATTTTTATCCATATATCACAGAATCACAGAATCAATTAGGTCGGAAAAGACCTCTGAGATCATCAAGTCCAACCTATAGGTCATCAAGTCCAACCTATATATTCATCAGAATGAAACTGTTCATGTATACAGTGGCATAGAAACTGAGTATGGAGGCTGCATAGGTACAGTGAGGCACAGAATTCTTTTGTCCACAAGCTGTACTGGAATAACAGAGGTGAGGTGAGCAGTGAAAATTTATAACTAGGCCAGTTTTGTTTCTTGCAATGAGGCTTAGCTAAGCTAAGCTACTTATTACATAAGTACATACATATAGAACCAGATGGTTTGAAATGACAAAGCAGGGAGATGCAGAGAAGTTTTGTTAAGCTGTTGAAAGAGGAAGGTGTCACGCCTGCCCTTACTAGTGGTAAATTCATTTTTGTTGAAAGGTTAATGATATGTATTATCACCATAAGGCATTAAAAAGCTTAAAAACTAAAAAGATTTCACAAACATGGTAATTTGTGGCTTCTGAGGTTTTCTAGACTGAGTATATGTTAATTTTTATTGCTCCTCAAAAAATTAAAGTATTAATATTTACAATCATGTAAAACTAACTTTAAACACAGAACCAGTTTCAATATTTGTCAGTAAGCATAAGAATAGTATTTATCTCTTCCAAACTCATTAGTATTTTTATTTTATTGAACGATTCACAAAAAGTAAAATTAAGGTCAAGTAGACATATCTGGAGAATGAGTCTAAATCAAGAGACAGCTTCCAAGTAAATTGATTGTTCATGGGTTTTCGTCCTGTAGAATTCTTGTGCCCCAATACTGGAACTAAACCAGAATATTTCTTTTAATATTTGTATCTATTCATGAATCTCTGAGCAGGAAAAGGAGATGATAATATGAAAATATTATAAATTTAAATCACAATTTACCAGTGGATTGCACAAAATTTCTGTGGGGCTAGAGCTAATACAGTGTTTTACTTGCCTGTTTCAAAAGCAGTCAATACTGAATGAAAAGCAAATTTTATTATGACCAGTTTTTCTCCAGGAAGTTAGACAGAGTCAGAAAGTCACATTTAAACAGTCATCAATCGTAAGCACTAGGAAAAAAGAAGATGAAAAATCTTAGATAAAATATAATCTTAAATTTTTGTTAAAAATAAGAAAAGTAATCAGCTAATCCTGAAAAACCTACTTGACTCTGTGAGTCTTGCATTCCTGTCTACAGTTGTCTGGTTTTCTAGAGCATGGAAATTATGATAGTTGTGAAGGAACTGGGAGGTGACTGTGAATTATTTTAGTTAGGGGAAAACTTGAATCCTGATAACCCTTTTCTTGGGTGACCACAAAAATATGCAGAAAAGAGCACCAAGAAAGGGCTTCACATTTAGATACTAAGAAAACAAAATCAATTTATGGGGTATTCAGATTCAGGTGTGTAAATCTGTGAGAAGGAAATAAAAAATTCATTTATGTCCCATGTTTGTTTCATATTGGCAATATGAAATACCCCTGTTGGTGTGTGGCATTTTTAGACTGATTTCCTGAAATATCTAAATCAGTGTACACTGACTATAAAGAGTTTAGGCATCTTTCTCCAGCACTCCAAATTCCTTTCTGGCATATGTGATTCTATGTTAAATTGACAACCAAAAGACCCCTAATTAAATAAAGGAACACAGTGGGAAAAGAAGTGTTGCTAATGGCTTGCCCCTGAAAATGTTTACATTTGGAAATACTGCTTATGCTCATTCGTACTTATGTTTTTCAGTAGTAGCAACTATGGATGTCAGAGCCTGGTTCAAACAAGACCCTTTATAATGCCTTGATTTGTTGATCTTGTTGAGTTTAAGTATGCAGCCCAGGAAGTACTTATTTTTATGAACATACATGCAAATGTTTCATGTGCTGCAATGCCTCTTACTGAAAATCAACCAGTAGTATGTTATTACAGTATCACAATAACAATCTGATGATTTTATGGAAAGCTTCTTCATCACAAATAATGCCCAGGATTCTTTAACCATCCCTCTGATTTTCTCCTCATTGTAATGAAAAGAACAGAGCAAATATTTCCCATCTAACCACTAGTAGAATACTGTCCATTTCAAAGCATGAGAAGACTCCTTTATCTACACAAAACAGTAGAAATCTTCTAACCACAAAAAAAACACAGGAAAAAAAAGCCCCAAAAAGCTCCCAAACCTTGACCAGCTCTTTAGATGAAATAAATTTTCTTCATGGGGAATTAAATTCTTCAAAGAAGGATCTATCTCTTGAACTCTTTTCTTGTCTTACAAGAAAATGGGAGCCACAAAACATAAAATTTAATTGAGACTCACTAAACGAAGGCTAAGTCAAGCAGAGCATTAAAGGTCACATAGTTTTCTATTAAAGGGAGGCAGCAGTATTAACTTCAGGGCTTTTGCGAACTTGTTTTGGAAGTGTCCAGTTGCTGCTAATTGCACAGGGTCTGCAGCAGTGTGGATCCTCTCAGGTGATGAGCGGCCTCTGCTCAGCCGGATTTGCCAGGAGCCGTGCAGCCGAGGTGCTCCGATTTCACTTATGAGATGACGCATGAATTGACAGATCTTTGACAGTGAGGTAAACTCACCAGCATATCTGTTCGTTGAGGAGTGACAGCTTTATAGCCAACATAAAAATAATCTGATGTTTATTGGGGAAAACGTTTGGATACAGGATTAACTTTTCATTTGTTTTAGATCTTACAAATAAGAGGTTAGGTTGTGTTAAATGACCAATTTTTATATAATTGCAATCTTTGCTGCTCTTGTATTCACTCACTTTTTCTTTCCTAGTCACTTAGGTTGGAATATGAAATGTAAGAATAAACCAATGTTCTAGCTGAATGTATATGTTGCATTTATATTAAAGACACATGGTGTTGTGTCTCATATTAAGAATAGAAAATTATGCCCATCTGCACTGTCTTAATTTGGAGTTATAGCATTAAAATGATGAATGCTGTTGTTTCAAGTCTGTAAACAACTTTGTTCTTATAAATTTGGATTTTCATGGGCTCATAATTTTAACAGTAAATGTTCTGGGTTATAGTTGGCTTTTTTGGTAGGCAGTCAGTCAAGAAACCTGTTACTTTCTCTTTCATTGTTAACTTGTCTGGAATAGAAAAGTTAGTAGTGTCCTGGATTCCAGCTTTATAATTCAGCATTTGAATAAGTTACAGTTTAAAGTGCTTCTTAGGCTTTCTTAGAACTGGATGGTCCTGGGAAAGTGCAAAACACAATTGTTGTTGATCATTTGAGATTTCATTACTTCTGCTGAGTTATTTGATTGTTTAATTTGGTTTGGGAAGGAGCAATTACCTCCATATTTACACAGCCCCATGGCTTTATAACTATTTCTTGTTCTCAGCACCACCTTAGCAGTCTCTTGTACCTATAATTGTCTGTATGACCACACACACCTTTTTTTTTTTTTAATAAGCACCACCCTGACTCATACATTAGTGGGATTAGGTTATAAAGCTGCGCAAAACTTGTCTCTCGATGGGTGGAGTAGGTGGGAGAACAGCCAAGGCTAAATAGGAGCTGGATGAGTGCAGAGTCATCAGCAAACATGCAGAAGCTGGAGGGCTCTTGGTTTATGTGATATTAGCGATTGTTCATCAATTAAGGAATTTGCTAGCACTCTCCTTTGTCCTGCCTCTATTCATCAACTCTCTGTCATGGTAACAAGTGCTTGAGAGACTGCAGCAGTGCTCTTGAGGCCTGGCACTCCCAGCTGGCTTCAGATAATATTCTGCTGCTTCTAAATACCACCAGGTCAGGGAAGGAGACTGGCAGCCTTGCAGGCAAGCACCGGCCTTTGGCACTCACCAGCATCATCACTGCCCATTCCTGGGGCCCAGCTGTATGTGTGCTCTTCCAGCTGAGATGGGGAGACCTATCATAAGGCTGCCAAATAAGAGTTACACAATATACAAGTACTTGGCTATACTGCGCCTGAAACCTTCAAAGAAATTGCCAACCAGGGAAGTGTGACATGGTCAGTCATGCCAAAAATTCCTTTTTCCCAGTGCACATTTATGGAGATTCATTTCCATTTACTAGAGGCATCATGTGTTATCAACAGACTAGACTTTAGGTTCTGCTTTCAGTGTTCTGAGGCAAGCAGAAGTTGTAGATTAAGATGCTATTTCACACACACACAGAGCTATCTGCCTCACTTCTTGGATTCTTGTTAGCACTTCAGACCAGGAGGAGCAGAAATGAGCTTGGACCCATACTTGCTTGCTACCTTCAAGAATCTTGTTTCTTAGTAGAGACCCACCTACACCACCAGAGACTGTGATCTTGCAAACTGAAGTGCAGGCACCTTTTCTCTTCTGCCTTCACTACAGGAATAGTAACTTCCACCTGAACACTGAGTCTGCTAACACTTGTACTTCAAAAAAAATCTACATTTAGATCCATCTCTCTTCCAGTCCTACCAGCTTATCTCATACTACAAACCCATGGTACTTGTACCAACCTTGCTAAAGTGAGATTGAAGGTGCAAAAAAAAGGGCATTACACCGCCAAAATGTCAATCTGTATATGTCCTGATGCATTCCCATAGTTCATAGTATATTGCTAATTTTTCTTCTTTTTATCTGTCATATTGTAGAATTATTCTGTGTGTCACATTATGCTACATTGGCATCCTCCTGCCATACTATTGTGTCTACTGCAGACTTCACTAAAAACCTGTGATTTAGAGTATCAGAAATCATTATCACATTCCCATGTGAAATAATATAATTTGAAATTTAAAGTGTCAATTATGCTTTATAATAAATTGTTGAATTTAGAACTGTAACTGAAATTATAAAGGATAGTGCAATGGCTTAAACTGTGAACCTGTGTGGAAGGTGTTTGCTTTCATGAATAAAAATTAAAGTCTTAGGGCTGAATTTTTGAACCCTTGCTCTTGCTTTGCATATCTTTAAAGAAGAAATGCTCAGTGTTAGAAAAGCTAGTATTTGTGTATTGTCAGGGATTATGAGCCTGCAGAACCTAGGTGGGGACGTGGCAAATTCTTGTAGTATATAATTAAATTTATCAACTTTTTAGTCAGTCAATTTACTTTTGAGCACAATGCTCCTCAGGAAGTGGCCTCATGCCTGTGAACTTTGGAAGACAGGATTCACGTGTCCTTGAGAGAAATTGGACTCACGGATCTACAGTAAAAAGAAAAATTATGCCTCAGCATAGACTAGGAGCCCCACAGTCAAAGAATTTCAGAATTTCTTCTGGTTGAGCCATGAAATTTAAATATTGAATAAAGTCATCATAAAGGCCACTTTCAAGATTAGAGGAACACCTAAAATTTGATTGACTGAATTTTCCTGATAATTTACTTTACGATTTTGATTTGTATTATGCTCACAAGGTTTTAGATCAAATATGGCCACAAAGAAGACATCTTTTCTGTATTTGTATGAAGGTGATGTGCATTCTGCTTTCTTTTGTAAATAAACATTCACATTTGATAATGCAATTTTGTCTCTTTCCCAGTAAAGGTAGAAAAAATGTGAGGAAATTTTGATGCCTCATTATGTTTTAAAATGTGTGTGCATATGCGTATGGATGCCTACTTATAAAATGTTCATGCATTCTTAGTCTCTAAAATAAAATTAACCAGTGCCAACAATTAACAAATCAACAAATAATCCAGTACCAGCAATCCAAAGTGGCTGGATGCTTTTGCAACACTAGTGAGTCACGAAACAAAGATGATATCTGTTCTTTTAACCTATAGGTCTCAAAACACTTCACAAAAGAAGGAAGTACCATTATCTCAAATACATAGATGGGGATATTGAGGCGTAAATTGTCAGGGAGTCAAGTAGATCTGGACTAGAGCATGGACAGAGATGATTCTTACAGAGCAGCCTGATACTATGTCATTTGTTTGCCCCATGGTAGCATGTTAATATCAAAGCTCTGAGGAACATGTGTTTTAGACAAAAAATTGCATTATTTGATACAGGCTTCTAATTCAGAAGAGGTCTGAAGACTTATTCAGCAGTCCATTTTGTGAAGGAGTTTTTCTGAGGGCATACATGGACGCAGTGGCAGGTTTAAGCCTGAAGCTGGATATCCTGACTGCAAGATATCCTGACTAGCTCCCTGTTCTGTCGACCACATTGTCTCCAGATAGTCAGCAGTATTTAGTGATGTTACTGTCATGAGGTTTTCATCATCCCATTCAAGCAGGAATTCTCTGTTCCTGACTGGAGGTTCCCTCCCCCCATCTTCATATGTTAACACTTGAAAACATAAAGAAATGGCTTTGGAATGTGAAAAACTTTATGTGTGTAGCTGTCTGAAATGCAGTGAAGTTGTAGTGGTGTAACTAAGGGCAGCGTTTGACTAACCACATTTTTACTACTGGCGGACACACATTTTGCTTGCAAAATTTAATCTAGTATATAAGGCAACACAGTAAACAAGGACACTTCTAAATAAGAGAATTGCTTCTGAGACTCATGTACTTTAAAGATGAAACACATGCTTATTTATTTCCCATAGGAGCAAAACACTATAAAATCAAGTAAATCTTAAAAGTATCTTAGAAGGAAATAGGCCGGATGTTAACTGGTGTTAGTTATCATTTGCTAAGGCCACTGGAGGTACACTCATTTACGTTGAGTGTCTGATCTTTATGTTTTAAAGGTACAAGTTGGAATTTTTTTCAAATATTTTCATAATCATGTTGTTTTAAAGATATGATTTCTCAAGTGTCTCTGTTTTCTACTACTATAACATAGTTAGAACTCATTATAACATTAGTAATAGCTCCTTGGAATCAGATGACTGCATTATAAGATGCTCATACTTACAGTGGTAAAAAGGTACCTACAAGAATTGCTTGCAATCCATTTTTATCTATCTGTTCTAGTTGGTAAAAGATTAACGGAACTAAATTTTTTAATCCTTATGATTTTAACATTCAAGAATATTCATCATTTTGCCACATTAGGTTCCTGTTGGTTTCAAGTCTTGTGTTTCAATAGATCAATGTGATAATTATGCTTATAATAAACCTCCTTTTAAGTCTAGTGTGTGGAAAATATTATACTGTGATTTATCATTAAATTATCTGAATGTGTTTATGTTCTCTGAATGCAAAGAATATATCCCAAATTTGGTAGCCCAGGATAATGGCCACAAATTTCTCCCACTTCAGTAACTGGTTCAGCATAAAAGGCTGCAGTATTTCATAGTGGTAAAGCAGATGTTTGTTCCTGGGACCCTGATGGAGACATTTCTGCCTGGCACCATTCACCTCAGTTCGGGCAGGGAAATGGTGCTGCATCTGAGCCCCAAAACCACAGTGCCTCCAAGCTGCTGAGCTGAGAGCCACCTAGAGTCAGAAAGCTGGGAAGAGCTTGTACATGCTGTGCCGAACGTCTTGCCCTTCTCCAGGGCTTCCTTGGCTTGCCCAGGGCCCTACAAAAATTTCAGCTAGTGAGAATCTCTTAGGTCAGGAACCGAGGCCCCTCTGAGTTTAATCATGGCCACGGCTGTGTATCCACTGAGCTAGGATTTCAGTAATTCCTGTTAAGGCTAAGTGGCTAAATCAAGTTTAAGTCATACTTTTAGATCACGCTACTTTTGGGGGATCTCTCCCTAAAAAACTTGCTTGTTCTGAAATGGTATCTCTTTAGTGCCATTAGAGTCTCCAGAACTGAAACCTGCATTTAAATGTGAGAAACTGATTCAAACCCTGACAGAGATGCAGGGGCAGGTGGGGATGGGGGTGGGAAGAGGGGGGGGGCTGTGGTCTCTCAAATCTGAGTCGGGGTAAGGCTGTTGTACTTAGCTACAGGTAAAGAAAAGGATCTGAAATCTATCTGAAATCTCTTTCTTACCAAAGGAAATAGCTCTGAAATCTGATGATGACATTGTCAGTAGTTAGCTGTCAGAATTAGCTATTTATCAGTTATGTAAATCTAGCTATTATATTTAACATTTCATAAACAGAGTAGTAGAGGCATCATGAGGTGCAAAATTAATTCCAGTTATGTGTTGTGCTTCTTTAAAAGGCAATGGTTATTTACTTCTCTGTAGTTTGGGTTTCTGGTAGCCATTATTTGTTAACCTTTCCTTTAAAATAAAAATTCCACTGTATCAAGGAAAAAAACAGTGACCAGAGAAGAGATAAATCAGTTTTATGTCCTTAGAACAGCTGACTTCACACTTTTATTACATTGTTTGAAATAGCATCTTTTCATCTGGAAGGAATCAGTTTAAAATGTGATTGTCAAAACAAGAAAACCAGTTTTCTGTTTAAGATGGCTGCTCATGAAGCTTGGAACTATGCTTTTGCCAGGATTTTCTTTACAGACATTAGTTACTAGAACCAGGAGATTTTAGATGAGATGTTCACAGGAAATACCTGGCAGACAGCATAAAATGCAAAGTAAAGCATTTTTATTTTAGCCATAGAAAGCATACCTGTGAAGATGAGCAACAGTGTTTTAGGTCAAAAGCTTTGTTTCTCAAATAGAAGTTTCTAAGTTGTAGTTTGAAATGAGCAAGAGAAAAAATCCTCATCAGTTTTTTCATGTCTTGATCTAACCAACCAAACAACATACATTTAGTATATTTCTTAGACTATATTTCATACTTATTTGTAATGACACTATTATACCTCTCTCTAATCTGCATGGTTTTGTCTCATCTAATTTCATTTCTTCACTGGTTAAATCTGAAAACACAGCTTTGTCTCTTTTATGCCAATTCTTTTAATTACAATGGTCCTCAATTTTTTATTTATATGTAATTTAGTTCGACTTGAACACCTAAAATTTTTAAATCTCTAAAAAATGCAGATGAAGATTCCATGCAAAGTCAGCTATTGTATTCAGTAACAAAACATTTTCACTTTAGAAATGATTGAGCTTTACATTATATACACTAGCTCATTGTTTTAGCTGTAAATTACAAAGATGTAGTGAGACTATGACCAGCTATTAGAATAGGTAGAATTTTTTCAGTTCTCATAATTTTCTTGTTTTCAGGGTAAGTTAATTTAAGTTAATAGTAAAACTATTGCTTATAATAGTTTAACTAAAAAATTTTTATTATGCCATACTTCAAAAGTGTAGGCGTCTTCAATTTTTTTTCCTAATAAATTACTTTGTTGTGGTTTTTTTTTTTTTAGTGTTGGAAGACAAATAGTATTATATAAGAAACTTCTAAAACACATCTTTGTCAGGAAGGCAGTCTTTCCTGGACAGAAGTATTTTTGTTGAATCATAGAGCTGCCCTTGCATCAGTAACTACTAGGTAAGCTGATCATTCATCTCTAACACCATCACCCTCTTCTCTTTGCAATGCTCCTTACCCAAGCTGAAGTCTTCCTGCATATCATGCTTTACATTCTGAAAGAAATTTAGTAATCCAGATGTTGAGAAATGTAGTAATCCTATACTTGACCACGGAGAAGAAAATATTCCTCCAAAGCAATGAGTCAACTCAAAATAAAAAGGCAATGTAAATTGCTATGAATATTTGACACTTATGTTGATTTTCCATGGAATGCATCTTAAATAAAACAGGATAAAATGGAATTAGCATGGGGTATGGAAATATTTTAGAAGACTGTGTTTCTGTATAGTGCTAACTCATAGTTCAGGGTACATTGCATTCCATATGATTCAGAGAATCAAACTGTGAAAAATAGTCTATTTTGCTTGTTATGCTATTTGCCTCTTCAGAGAAAATAGAATTCTAAGTGCGTATGAGGTTGGTTTCTTGGTTTTCATGTTCTTTGCTTACGGAACTTTACTTACAGTATGCTGTGATTTTTTACCCTATAAATATCAGTACTAACTTTAATGCAGTAAAAATAGTTTTATTTAATTTTAAAAATGTCTACATCAAGTGTAGTGCATGTATAACACGCTGCGTCTCCTTCCAGGAATGCGTGCATACAGGCATGAATAAAGTGCACCATTGCATTCTGTCTATCCCGTGCAGAAAGCTGCTTTCACAGTAAGCCAGCAGGAACTTCATAGTGAATTTCTGAAGGCTTTGTGAAACATATGAGGCAGTAACTCTAACTGAAGCATTGGCTCCAGTTATGAATACAAGATCAATTTGCGTGCTTTTTTTTTTACAGCTTGCCTTCAGTGTTTGTGTATTTTCGTGTATTTTAGCTTTGCCTGAACTTGCGTATATGCTCTTTTGTAGCTGGCTATCATACACTGGGTGTCCCAAGTACAGAATTATTTTTTAGGGCTTATTTTAATCTGATAAATGGAATTTTCCATAATAAGTAAACACCTCTACATCATAGGAATTTGGTAGCCAAACCCAATACATTTCTTTGCTGTTCTTTGTAGCAGTTGAACTCTATGGCAGGGAGTATTGATGCATCCTAATCTTGTTAGAGGCTCAGATCACTTGCCATTAAAACATTTCTTAATGAAATTCATTTTTTCATCATTTGAATACCACATGAACTAATTTTATATCCTGACTTAACAAAAGTCTAATTTTGATAAATGTATCTTCTTTAATTTGCAAAACCCCATTTCATAACAAATTATACATTCCACTTATGTCTTAATTCAACTATTTTTTAGTATAAAATACTTTACAACATCAAAAACATCAAAGGTATTTTAAGAGCCCATTTTCTATAGCACTTTTATTTGGAAATATCATCTATCTCCAGTCTGAATTACTATTTAGTATATAGGTAATATTTATTCTTTTTATTGCCACTGTCATTTAGAAGCCTAAATTTGGCCTAAATGTCATGGATAAAACTGAAATACTAGCTAATTAGCATTTCAGACTTTGTTTTAGTATATTTTTATGTCATATGCCTCTGTATTTGAAAATGCAAAATAGTATACTTGCATAATATTCACATTTTCTTACACTTATTGGGTTACAAAACATTAAAGTATTTAATCTCATTTTTTTGTATTTTCTTAATAAATGGGTAATTTAATTTAAGTATCAAAACTAATTTAGATTTTCTGTAGGAAATATGTAAAAAGCAAACCAAAATTTTCAGCTGCATTTTAAAAACTACCATGCAAATGAAATATATTTTCACAATTTTGGGAATAATAAAATGTCTCCAGGAGCTCATGTTAATAGGTGCAAATAATTAGTAATTTTTGAAACCTGTAATATAACAACAAGAAAAATAACAGTATGTTTTAACAAACAGCAATTTTCATGGACTTTCCCCAAAATTTTATAATTGTAATTTTATCTAGAGTTACATTAAAAAAAAGGGGGGGAAAACAATTTAATGTATTCCTGAGAAAAATTATACTGGTGTAAAAGGTGAAAAATTGACTAACCAGCAATTTAATACAAGGAAAGTTAGCTGACATGGCAAAATGCTAGGAGTCAGTGGCAAGAAAGTTTTCCTCAATATCCTGTTTGGGAAAATGCAGTTTTCGAAGTAGATCTTTCTAAGTTACCATGAGGGAATGCTTGGAATTTTGTCTTTCTACCAAAAAGGATTGTTTTTCCCTTGATTGTCATCAGTTTGCTAGGTTGTCCTGCTATTTAAGCTATTAACGACTGGTGTGCTGCTTGGTCTCAGGTGATCCATAAAAAGGAATGAAGCCTTGGGAAGGTAAACCATCACCAGACTGGCTCGGTGTATCAGCCTTCCATGACGGAAGCTCTTTGTTGAGAATTGTTGGCAATTCCAGCAGTTTCCAACTGAAGATAAGAACCAGCGTTCTTGGATAATGCCCTCGATCACACACCTGATGACAGACTCCTGCATGCAAGTTTTTTCAGGTGCTATGTTTGCTCAGTAATCCTTCAGTGCCAATCTTTTCTAAATGGTGAGCAGGCCCCGTCAGTAATGGACATCAGCCATTAGGCTTGTAATATTTGTCATATATCAGGTTACGGCTTTGTTACTGCAGTGTGATGAATGGATGCTGTTATGCTCAAAGAAAATAAAGAAGTGCTATAAATTTAGCAGTCAGTACTAAATGAGTTGTTACTTTAGGGGCCTTATTCACATCCTTCTGAAGTCAGTGGAAAGTATTCTGTTCACTAAAGCCTTTATATCAGGCCTTAAATTTTCTTTCTCTTTTAAGGAACAGAACTCAGGGCTGCCATTAAAATACAGTTCCTCCTTACTCACTGTATGCAAGTTTACACCTAAGTAGTAATTTTAGTGTAACTCTTACTTTATGTCTTAAGGTTTATTTTCTGTGCAAGTGTTTTGATTAAACATGGAAACAGAGAGATAACCACAGAACTTGACAGGTCACTCATGAACTAATTGAGGTGTTCAAAAAGTCATGCAGTATTTCTTACAGATTTTTTTCCAGTATTCCAGGAATTCCTACACCAGATTTGAAAGTCTGTGCTCTGATTTTATGCTTTCTTTACTTGTTGGCATTATTCTGGAAGCTGTACTGAGAAAAGATAGGGTTAAAAAATTATCGAGGAAATTAGAATCTGCCCTGGCCAAAGTATGAATTGTGTTTCATGCTGTTTGCAAATTTCTGGGGAAGTTCAGATAATACCCAAGGAATTTCTAATTCATTAAAATAATTTCTGATGGCATAAAGATGATTAATTTCCTTTTTATATTCCAGGATATAAGTAAGCCTAGTACATATGAAAAGTAAGGCACAGTTTTTAGCCATGCAGGTGTTACCCTTTGTATGTTACTACCCTTGTGTGGACAACAGTTTGACTCGGGGTCGGGGGGGCACTAAAATATTGGTTCTAACCATGTCCATAAAAATTCTGCATTTAGTTACTAGCTAGAATGTTTGCTATAGCAACTCCAGTTTCAAATGATCTAATAGATGTCCTGCTACTGGGACGTGGACTACCATCTTATCATAATACAGATGGTAATATGTGTTGCTAAAATGTTTATGCTTATTTTTAAATTATAATTGATCCTTTCAAGTTCAACCTGTAATTGCTATACAACCCTCATTTTCATAGCTAGTGATAGTATATAAAAATTTACTCCTTCGCATTGTTTTGTAAATGTGAGTGCCCTCCTCACAAAGATCCTCCAGGATCTTTGACCAGTACAATCTGCCACTGCTTACCTACTCCTTAGAACCTTCCTTAATGCCTTCTGTGTCAGGTAAGTAATTTCATTCAAAATGAAGCTCATATTGCCTTCCAGAGCATAGCATGTAAATTTGCTTCTGTCCTGCTGTGTGATCGTTATATATAGTCTACAGTGCCGTAGGCTCTATATAAACAGTATGCTTTTTCCACATTCATTAGTGACCCACAAGTTCTGCGCTACCTTTCTGAGGTTTTTCTGGCATATTACCTAAGTCTGTGTTTAAGACAACATATTAAATTACACACTTCTTAATTTTACAATTGCCCTAAGTTTTAAGATATCCAGCATGAAAAGCAGAATTTAGACACCTGTAATTCTGTCATGTAAATAATATGTATTTATTGTGCCAACAGATGTCTAACAGGCATTTCTACAAGTCTACATGGGAATTGTATAAAATACAAATTCAGAGAAAACTGTGTAGAAAGTACCTAAAATATATGGGCTACTCACCATCTATTATTCTATTTTTTGTAAATTTTTTTAATGCAATTCTTTTTGTTTGTGAAAGGTCTTGTTCTTAATCTTAGATAGAGTTTTCATTGTCATACAAAAAGTTGCAGATAGCAATGGTGAAAAGTGAGGATGCCTGATAGCCTTCCAACTAGCTTTGGCTGTCTACATTTCCTACCTTAACCGATGCATAAACAAAGCTTCTGCTTCTGTGATTCATGAGACCACTTTATAAACACCTGTGAATAGAAATTCTCTCACAGGAAGAAGTTAATTAAAAAGCACTTATATAAGTATATGTGTAACTATAATAGAAACATCTAAATGACACTGCTTGCCCATCATAGAAAAACAGATGAACTAAGAATTCTGTTAGCCCTCAGGGTTTGCTACTGACTTCATATATTTGCCTGACAGTACTTCATTAGAAAAGAAACTAAACTAAGCACCTATTTGTATTTAGCAGAACTTTGAAATAACCCTTAAACATGTGATACAAAATCTGCTTTGTCCTTAGAGCCAACCACAGGGTTTGCTTAGCAGCCTACAAAGATGATCATCCTACCCAAAAGACACTTAAACAATAAAGCTGGCCAAAGTGCTGCAGGGAGGAAGATGTGGTCAGAGCACCACTGTGCATATCCACATAACTCAAGAAATTCCTACCAGGATAGACCCTGGGACAAAGGGCAACGTGTTGTAACCTACAGTACGGACAAGGCCCCACAACTGGGAAACTGCAAGAACAGCTATTGTAAAGCTACAGTAAGAATTGCTTATGAATAAAGCTGCTTATAAAACCAGTCCTGCACAGATACATTTCACTTAAACCAGAAAATCTGTACCAATAGTTCTAGTGCTGTGAAAACCAATGTGTTCCATTAACAAGCTATAAGCTACTATTTTTCCAAACTGTGATTATGCTTTTAATTGAGAAAAACAGAGTTAACACAAGTAAACTGCTCTCTTTGGACCATAACAGCAAGCTTGGATTATATACCAATGGGGCAAAAAAAAGGCATGTCCAGAAAAAGATATTATCACCTAAGTCTAAAACTCTTATTGTAAAAGAAAGCTCATACAGTTGCCAGGTGGAGAGAACTGGTAGACTCAATCCACTTCTAGGCATTTCCAGACCTTGCCTAAAACACACGATATGATTAGGCTCCTCATAAATTACATTTGTGTCTACTACCTTTTTTGAGAAATAATAGCCTCTGAAATATATTTTCCTTTATACAGTAGCTTAAAGGGCTTGACCAGAAACTGAAGATTCTTACTCCTTCCGAACACAGAGGAATCAGACCATTAGCTCCCACTTGCTGGAGTGTGGTCTAACCACCATTTTAAAGCCTTTTTTGGTAGCCATAGATGAAGGAGAGTAAAGATGGAAATACTAATTTTATGCTTCTGTTGCAACTTTGTATTTCAAAGTGTATCCATAGAGAGTGACTCAGTGATAGTGGCCTGTGACTCAGTGATAGTAAATCTGGATAGAGTCACAGCTTCTAATTCTTTTCCCTAAACTCTTTATGACAATAAATTTATTAAAAAAAAAACAAAACCAAAACAAAACAAAACAAAACCAACCAAGAACACAACCAAAAGAAAAACCCCTCAAAGAAACCCTTGCAGATGTGGGAGAAGGTAACTGAACCTGACTTTCTGGTTAAGAGAAGTGACCAATTCTTCCTACCATTTCCCCTGCAAAATAATTGATATTTATCTTCTTGACTGGTTTTGAGGGGTGATGATGAACCGTGGATCATAAATGAAAGAAGTGCTCCCCACTGCACCAATTACACACCAATAAGAGGTGTGATACGAAAGCTTCTGAAATTGCAGTAAAGTGGCTGCTCCGCAGAGCAAATCTGAGTCTTGCAGTACCCCATGCTGGGAAGCATATTCTTTGCAGCACCATCTCTGCTCATGAAACCCAGTTGTCCCCTGATTGTCTGAATTAGCTGTCGAAGTCTGAAGTCTGTTGGCTTGAGCCTGTAGAGTTTCATCAACCTGTTTCTCACCCAGCATAGCAACATAATAGTTGTCTGGGGCCGCACTAGCTTCAGTTACTGCATCCTGAACCAGACATTCAGTTCTCACTTCTCTATCAACAACCTCCCTGAGAGGAAGCATGGTCTAACCACCCTTTTGCAGCCCTTTTTGGTAGCCATAGAGGAGGGAGAGTAGAGATGAGCTCCCTGGGATATTGGTCACTAAAACCTCAAGTTCATAACTATCTCCATTCTTTATTGGACATGGATGGGAATATAGTTATCAAAGATGAGGAAAGGATGAAGTATTTAACACCTTCTTTACCTCAGTTTTCAGCAGTAAGACAGGTTGTCCTGGGGACAGCTGGCTTATGGAGCTTGTAGAAAGAGATAAGAATCTGAATAGCCCCCCTGTAATCCAGGAGAAAAAGTTAGTGACCTACTGAGCCACTTGGATCCCCACAAGTCTATGGGACCAGATGAGATCCACCCAAGGGTGATGAGGGAGCTGGTGGAAGAGCTCCCCAAGCCGCTCTCCATCATCTGCCGACAGTCCTGGCTCTCTGGGGAGGTCCCAGATGATTGGAAGTTGGCAAATGTCACGCCCATCCACAAATAGGGCCAGGAAGAGGACCTGGGAAACTACAGGCCCATCAGCCTGACCTCAGTGCCTGGCAAGGTTATGGAGCAGATCATCCTAAGTGTAATCACACAGCACCTACAGGATGGACAAGGGATTAGACCCAGCCAGCATGGGTTTAGGAAGGGCAGGTCCTGTCTGACCAACTTGATCTCCTTTTATGATCAGGTGACCCTCCTGGTGGATGAGGGGAAGGCTGTGGATGTGGTCTACCTGGACTTCAGCAAAGCCTTTGACACCGTCTCCCACAGCATACTGCTGAAAAAGCTGGCAGCCCATGGTTTGGACAGGGGCACTCTGTGTTGGGTTAGAAACTGGCTGGATGGCCGGGCCCAGAGAGTGGTGGTGAATGGTGCTGCATCCAGTTGGCAGTCGTTCACTAGTGGTGTCCCCCAGGGATCACTGTTGGGCCCAGTTCTGTTGAATATCTTTACTGATGATCTGGATGAGTCCACCATTAGCAAATTTGCAGATGACACTAAGCTGGGGGGGAGTGTCAGTCAGCTGGAAGACAGGAGGGCTCTGCAGAGGGACCTGGACAGCCTGGAGAGTTGAGCTGATTCCAAGGAGATGAGGTTCAACAAGGCCAAGTGCTGGGTCCTCCACTTTGGCCACAACAACCCCATGTATCGCTACAGGCTGGGGACAGAGTGGCTGGAGAGCAGCCCGGCAGAAAGAGACCTGGGAGTTTGGATTGACAGGAAGCTGAACATGAGCCAGCAGTGTGCCCAGGTGGCCAAGAAGGCCAATGGCATCCTGGCCTGTATCAGGAACAGTGTGGCCAGCAGGACCAGGGAAGTGATTCTTGCCCTGTACTCAGCACTGGTGAGGCCACACCTCGAGTACTGTGTCCAGTTCTGGGCCCCTCGGTTCAGGAATGATATTGAGGTCCTGGAGCAGGTCCAGAGAAGAGCAACGAGGCTGGTGAAGGGACTGGAGCACAAGTCCTATGAGGAGAGGCTGAGGGAGCTGGGGTTGTTCAGCTTGCAGAAGAGGAGGCTCAGGGGAGACCTCATCACTCTCTACAAGTACCTGAAAGGCGATTGTAGCCAGGTGGGGTTGGTCTCTTCTCCCAGGCATCTATCAGCAAGACAAGAGGGCATGATCTTAAGCTCTGCCAGGGGACGTTTAGATTAGATATTAGGAAGAAATTCTTTACAGAGAGGGTAATTAGGCATTGGAATGGGCTGCCCAGGGAAGTGGTGGATTCTCCGGCCCCGGAAGTTTTTAAAATGAGACTGGATGTGGCACTTAGTGCCATGGTCTAGTAAGCATTGTGGTAGAGGATCAAGGGTTGGACTTGATCTCAGAGGTCTCTTCCAACCCAGCTGATTCTATGATTCTATGATTCTATGATTCTATGATTCTAAGCATATCTATCTAAAACCATATAGATCAAGTGTTGTGATCAGAAAGTTGGTAGGATGTCTTGCCACAGGCCTTCTGTTCTAAGCGGTTACAGCATATTCTGATATATTCTCCTATTGAAAGTTTTAACCTTGATCTCAGGGTCTCTATAGCTGAATAATGAAGCCCATCAAGTTTGCAGCACAGCTCAGTGCATCAAGTTTGTACATGCTGAAGCGGGTGTCCCAGAGTAGCTGAATTTGAGAGGGGAGAGTCCTGGAAACTGACACTGTGGAGCAGCAGAAGCTGATGGTGGAGACTGCAGCACGGGGGGGAGTATTTACAGCCGCTGAAGAGGAATTTCTTGTTTTGCTGGGAAAGAAAACTTGCTGTAAAAAGCAGATACGCACTGCAGGGTCGTAGAATCATAGAATCAACCGGGTTAGAAAAGACCTCTGAGATCATCAAGTCCAACTCTTGGTCCAACACTGCTGTGGTTACTAGACCATGGCACTAAATGCCACATCCAGTCTCATCTTAAAAATCTCCAGGGACGGAGAATCCACCACCTCCCTGGGCAGCCCATTCCAGTGTCTGATCATTCTCTCTGTAAAAAATTTCTTCCTAATATCCAACCTAAACCTCCCCTGGCACAGCTTAAGACCGTGCCCTCTTGTCCTTGTCAGCACTGACTGCAGAAGTAAAGAATGGTGCTTCTTAGTAAGTTTTTATGGATGTTGCTGAGGCAGGGCAGCAGCATCTCTGCTTATTTTACTAGTGCATGAATGCAGCCTGGCATGGTCTTGGAAGGATACTTATGGAGCTTTAGTTCTCCATTAGCATCCTTTGTGGCCGTGCTGCCTCTCGTGCAGCGTAACAGGCACATTCCACTACAGCATAACTTGACCTCATTTCACCAGGCATGTATCTGCTATTACACCTTTGCTGAGAAGCATAGTATGTCTCTACAAAAACATTAACCTAATATTTTATAGTTCTGAAATCAAGAAACAATTAGTCATTCAGCCTTCACTGACGTTAGGCTCAGAGGCATCTGTTTTGGAGTCTTGTAGGCACCGAGTAGTAAACTGGAATAAAAAAAGGTTATTCTAGTTAATTTCCGTTTCCTTTTTTTTCGTGTTTGATCTGACTTAGGGAGAACAATTAAATTTAAAACAGATATTTATGATAGAGTTGATCTGACTGTAACTACATTTTGGAGCAGTTTGGTCTTTCTTCTACCATAACTTTCTTATACTTATATTTGTGATTCATTATTGGAAAAAGGACTTCAGACATGTCTGATAAGACCATGATCATTAGTGCCTTGAGTTCTCATTGTAAAAGCATTCAATTTATGGAAAAAAAGATATAAAAAACATTAAACATTTCTTTAGTTGTTTATTTATGCATTTTTCACTGGAAGCTAACCACAATCTTTTTCCAAAAATATTTTGCTCTGAGTTTTATTTATTTAGCTATAGAATTTCCTTAGACATCTCAGTTTTGAACCAGGTGTTTAACTTAGACCATGTATTTCCAGGGATAACTATATCAGTTACCGAAGAATAACTGGAATTTTAGCATAAGACTATTGGAAAAAAAAAAAAGATTGCTGATTCCTGTGGAAAGGGGACTTATGCACAAAAGTCAAATTCTGAGAGCTGGTAACAAATTAGGATTGAGGACACCTAGAAGCCAATACAATATTTATAAAAATTTCATTCCATTATTAACCACATTAAAGCACTATTTTTATTCTAATTAAATATATAATTTTCCTTTTAAAATGCAGCAAATATTGTTCTTTGTGATCTTGTTTTGTAATGTCATTATATTCCCACACAATTCCTCCCACTGAAAGAATATATATTTTACTGTAAAGAGATCCACTATCATTGCTTATGGAATTATGAACTTCTCACTCTTCTTATTAGTCATTCTTAAAACAGAATGCTCTGAACAGACACCAAAAGGATATGCAAGAGATACAGCTTCTCATTCACAGGCCAAACATTCCTTCTGAAACCCCAAAAAAGAAATATTCCTTTAAATATTCCTGGTAGTCTAGGAGTGAGTCACTGTAAATCTCAGACTTCAACAACTGGAATAGAAAGAGTCCTGAGGTCACACCTGAAACAGAATTTTAGGGAGTAACATATTGCATTACGAAATGAGTCACGAGGCCAGCTGTGTTTATATATATTGTGCAATTAAAAGTTGATGATCTTTCTCCTGATAACAATGGGGTATGCTGTACTCTGAATTCACAGGTCACATGGAGAAAAATCCAGTGCTTGGCCCTTATCCAAAAATGACAAGGACAAGTACATGAGCAAGTGGTGATTTGTCTTGCTCAGTCTCTGAAAGATTCTTTCTTTTTTTGAGTTCTGTTATTTACAAAGTAATACAAATGTTAGGCAATAATCAAGCATAGAGAGCTGACTGTAGTAATATAGCATTGACGGACTGGAAACCAGATGGTCTGTCAGATAATGAAGTATTATCTGGCAAGAGATTGTTTCTGAAAGCCAACATCCTCACCTATTTAGCACTCTGGAATGTCGACATATCGGTTACCACATTCATGAGATGGTATGTGTTGTACTTTAGAATCCTCCCTAGAAGAGGTTTTTTAATTCAAAATTACTGCCTGATGAGAGGGTAGAGGTGCCATTATTGTAGCACAGCTGGATGAGTATAATACATAGCAAGATGTGAACCATACATCAAAACTCAGAGTTGAAGAGGAAAACATAATAGGCTACATCCTGATTTTTGTCTAACCAAAGCCATAGTTTCATGGATTTTTTAAACCAACACTCACCAGAAGAAGCAGTGGTGTATGCGTATGCCCAGAGCTGTGTGTTCCTGTTTTTGTGCCACACTCTCATTTGTGCCAGCATATGCACTTCTGCACCTCGTCAGAAGTCTTAAATGTTGGGAAAATGATCAGGTTTCTATTAACCCGGCCATTAAAAAGTAAATGTATTGGTAATCTGGAAGGGTTCCCCTTATCTGGCTCATCATGTCGCACAAAATTCTGCCAGCAGAATTGACAGGATAGTGTGAAGGCAGGACAGAGCAATAGGGAAAGGAAGATGAGGAAGGTGGGATAATTTCCTCTTTGACAGCAGTGCTAGTTTATCCCAAATGTGGGTGAAACCAGAATTCAAGAATAGCCAGAGCTGTTGCAGGTAAACGTAAATCACAGTTGCTGCAGCTGCCACCTAGGAAGGCAGAACAGAGAACACAAAAGGCAAAGGCAGCTGACTGGAGGACTGGTGGGTGCAGTGCCCAGGGTTTGGAGATACTTCATGGACTCCAAAATGTCTCACTGTGGCTGTAATTACAGCATAAGTTGGAGTGCAAAATGAAGAAAAACAAGATGAAGTAGATTAAGTGGTTTATTTAGAAGATGGCAGAGAACTGGTAAGGCTATTATCAGTAAGACTGCGGTTTACAACTTCAGCTTTAATTCCACAAGCCATTTTCACTACTTTCATGATTACCCAACTGAAAACTAGCTGGCTGCATGATATTAGCTCTTTAATATTTTCATAAGCCATTTTCTGTAATCAAGACTAGGAAGTCCTTTGCTAATATGAAGGAGGAAAAGTGGCACATGTTACTATTGGATGGAAAGAAAATAGTTATGATATAATCTGTTGCAGTATGTAATAAATAACTGATAACTACTCTTAAGAGTATAAACATTTTCCCATCGTTGATGGCATTATTCATTAACAACACCTAAAAAAAATTTGTCTAGATAACATAAATCAGATAAGAGGACTTCACCTTCCATGATTTCAGTGCTATAATATTCAATACTGATTATATAAATAATTTCTTGAAAAAGTCTGTCTCACTCAACAAACCAACATAGAGAATGGAGCTTGAAATGAACTAAACTGGATTTGTGGAATCACTGGACCCAGTTTTCTTTGGAGGGTGACTTTTCTGGCAGCAGGGTGAATTTTCTATCTGCCAAGCAGATGACAGAATTCAAAATTTCCCTGAAGTGAAATTAATACTTTCATGCACTTTAAATATGTATGCTGAAACATTATCAGTTAAAGTATCTTTTTCTCAAGCTTGGTTTGGGAATGCTTCAAAGCCATAGTTATCTCTAGAATTAAATGCATAATTCATTCCAGCCCTTAATATTTTTGAATCAAGTAAAGAACAAAAATTAAGAATTTAAGTAAAAATAAAAAAAAAAATTAAAAAAGAGCTACGTGCAGAAAGCAGAGATTAAAATAAGCATTTAAAATCAGTATTGTGTTTTATTCCCTGTGAACTTTATGAAGTTGGTAATTGTTTCAATAGGCACAAAAACTGGTGGAGCAGTAAGTGAGAACAGATTAGTGTTTTAGAATAAGACCCAATTTTCATGGTCACTATATATTTTCATATGACCAAATACAAAGTAATTCAAGGGGGTATCAAAATTGAGTTTATACTTGCTATATCAACAATGCAGAGAACATTGTCTGAGGAAGCAGTAACACTGAAAGAATTAATTTTTAAAGGTAGTTACATAACAGAAACTCATAGGACTGTACCATAGCAAAAAAGATCATGCAGTCCTAAATCATGAAGAAAGAAAAATGCTGTATGTAACTAAGGAATAGTAAGGAAGTACAGAATTTTGCCTCTCTATATAACTTTGGTAGCACAACTGATAAAATACTGAATTAAATCAACAATGCAAAGAGAATGTAGAAATACTGAAGAAATTTGAGAGGTCCACAAAACTGGATTGGGAGGAAGATAGACCTTGTGTCATAAAATAAAAGGGGCTAAGTTTTTCTGTTCATGAAAGACTATATTGAAAAGTTACTTGATTGCTATGTATAGAAATATTTTTCACCTATGGAAAAATTTTCTGGCACCTGGCAGTTCACAGGCTTTCAGCCTTGCTTGCCACAACAAGTACCTGGGATCTGATGTTAAGCAAATGCAGCCTTCAAACACAGCTTTCTCTCAATGTCGAAAAACCCTGCAACAATCATTTGGAGGACTTCTTCTGGAAGGCCATTACTTAAGGCTTTCCAAATATTATTTTATGTAGTTTCTAGATGAAAACTTGTGTAAGTAATGTGATGAATCCTAAGGGGTCCCTTCTGAGTTTGCACTCTAGTCTCATAACTCATCCCCTGTCTTGTATTAAGCTTTGAGAACAGGAAATCTTGCACTGCCCTGAAACTACCATAACACTTGGACATTTGCATTACAGTAATGACTGTACTTACGTCATGTTTCAGAGCTTCAGCAAGTCACTGTCAGGGATCAAGAGGGATTATTTTTTCTTAATGCACAATTGACTAGAAGCATGATAGAGAGGGGGTTTTTCCTTCCTTTTAAGCATGATTAGATACAGATGGAGATGTGATAGCATGGATTAGTCTTTCGACATAAGAAGGAAATCCATTTGGAGAGAGGGGTATTGGTTTATTGTTGGAGGCTCAGAGTTTTACCTATTTACAGTCTGGGGGTAAGGAAGGAATTTCTGCCTCAGTCTGGTAGGGAATGTCATAAGTTTCCTGTTCCAGGCATCGTCTCTTGCTCTTTCTGGCTGTTCTCTGCATTCCACCTTGCCTGCTGCTCATACTTCCTGCATTCAAGACCAATGTCATGTTTAATCTGTATGAGAACAAATACAGCAAAGCAAAGAGGAGTTTCATCCCTATTGAGCATCCCATCAATCACCCTGAACAAAATTTTAAACCATAAATGCTTTTATATCCATCTTACACATCCATCACAGGTATAACATTTTAGCTTCTTCTGCTCTTGTCATGTCATCTCCACATATATTTCTTTCTTTCTTTCTCTCTTTCTTAACTTTTACTGTTCCAAACATTTCCTTTTTTTGAATTCCTTTCTCCACTCTTCAGTAATCTGGAGTACAGTGTGGTTTTACTGATAACTGTATTAGCACAAATGAGTATGGAAGACTGTGGTATGGAGATGGTATGAGCATCTTGGGCAAGCTTTGTTAGGAAAGTGTAGGCATTTCTTAAACCTGGTACATCACTGAAAGAATGCTTGCCCTGTGACAAGCAGTTACTAAATGCAGCTATTTGAGCACTTTTTAAATGAGTTTTAAATCTCTGGCCTATTTGCTGTCATAGATCCTCAATCCTATAGTAGGCATACTTATGCTCTCCTCTCCAAGCTGCTATCCGTACACTCAGGTTGTCAGTTCTTCGCTGCTCTTACTTACTATTGCTTATTATTGTTCATCCTTGCTATAGCTCCAAGTAATCCTCTTGCCATACCGCATTTTCTTTTGAAAAATTACTTTAAAAGCCTTTTCTGAGGCTGAAAAAATGCTGTAGGCTAACTCATTGTAACAGTAACATAGCCCTCCTTCAGTATCTTTACTATAATTCTTAAGAATTTAGCATTTAATTCTTATTAAGAATTAGGCTGAGATGTAGATGACATTTTACTTTGTCCGGTGTTTCTGTTTGCCAGTCCAAGCACATACAACAAGAACTGCTCAGTCACTCAACAAATAACAGAAGAAATTTAGCTTACTCCTCTGGAGGTTTAATCAATGATGTGTAACACTACTGGAAAGAAACCTAGTGTTAGGATTTTCTTTTTGTTTGTTTGGTTGGGGGGGGGTGTTGTTTTGCAAGCAAAGTTTTGCATCAAGTCCAGGCAATTGTAATATATTGATTTTGTCCTAATCAGTTGGCACAAACACTTCAGAATCTGGGGATTAAGAAACTATTTCTTTCAGAAAACTCATTCTCACAGACCTTTCATTGTAACAAGTAATAGTTTTAATGTATCGTTTTAAAACAAATAACCAAAACTTAGATTATACTATAACTAAATGTTAAAAGATTTTTAACACAAAAGTCGATTGTGCAATAATGGCAGATGTATGATAGTGCTCCACTTTTTTAATCTCTGTTTTTACTTTAGAGGATAAGAATTATGTTGTGACTGGTCCTTTGTTGCAAGACTGTTGCTAAATTTCTCTTCTCTTCAGTTTTCGAGGCTAGGCTTTGCAGTTCTCAACATTTTCAGTGACTAGGCCAGTTTCACATTGCATCAGTCCACCCACTTCCAAGAAAATGTTTTCAAAGGCTGTGTGTACTTCTGAAAACATGCAGACTGAGGCACCAGTGTTTTCTTTAATAACTGATGAAAATAAAATGTTGGTGATTAGAATCTGTGTGGTTTTACTTGATTTGGACATATCCCACAGAAGATTAAAAAACAAAATACTGCAAGATCATCCATTACCAGTGGGTAATTTCCTGGACACTGAAATGCAAAAGATCCAAGAACATTCTGCAGCTCCTCAGAATTCTGTATGTGTAGGACTGTGCAGAGCTACAGATGTTTCCACTGCCACAGAAATCACTAAAAACTGCCAGGGAATTTGGCCCAGATGTGCTATAGAATTACAGTGACCCTGGTAATAGTGAAACCTTAAGCAGCAAACACCAGATGTCCAGTAAAATGGTTAAAAATGAGATCCAAAGCATTTTTTTTACCACATCGTCACAAACAAGTATGGAGTGAATAAGCTGAAAATCTCAAGTAGTACTTCATTATTTGTCATCTCTAAGATGATTCTATGTGCTTGACTTGTTGTGATATAGTGCCATTTGAGGATAATGTCTCATAGGAAAGCTGCATTCCCAGAGGCTTAAAAAATTTTGAAAGATGAATTAATTAGACAGGTATATACATTAAACTTAATACACAGTTGTATTTTTCTCCTTACTTCCTTTCTCTATTCATTTTCCTTGAAAAGTGATTTTGGCTGTGTGTTCTGTGTTGTCTTACAGTAGCTTGCTGCAGACAGGATAAATGAACTGCTGTTAGTGCCAGCTAATGTAGTTCTACTTTGGCTCAAATGGTAGCAGACTCGAGCTGTGGTACCAGGGCTCCATGCACTGCCTCATTCTGTCTGGATATACATGATAAATGTACTTTTCCAACAAAGTACAAGTATTCATTACATTATGGGGCACTGCTTTATATTTTGTAGTTTGTGGAGGGGTCCATGTATGGCAGACCCCAGAGATTATGGAAAACATTACATTTCTCTTTCCACTCTATTGATTATTTATAACTTTTTATATCCCCATGTGTAAGTTTTAGATATTCATTATCAGAACATACTTTATCCATTTTTAAGTGTCTCTAAATCAAAAAATCATTTCTGTTACAAACCCTGAATCAAAATGCGCAATTCATGAAAGGCTGTATGTGTTTGTCAGTGGCACAGATATGCATCAGACAATAGACATGTATCAGTATACATAAGTTAGATTCCCTGTTTTTGCTCAAAGCCTGAATGTAGAGTACTCTGCTCAGTTCTGCCTCTGGAAAACTAATGGTACCAAGTTTTTTTACTCGGAACTGGGGCTTATAGACTTCATAGATAAAAACAGCAGAAAAATAGAAAGAAAGAACCACAGGTGAAAAAAAAAGACTTGAATGCTTAAGGAAAAAATTGAGGAATATGTAGTCTTTGAAAGCAAAGGGGTAGTTATGTCATCCAAACTCCCTTAAAACTTCTTTGCAAAAGATGTGGTATAAACTATATTAAAATAAAGAGCTCTGTTACTCACTTTTACACAAGAAAATGTAAAAATTTGTTTACTAAAAAGTATGTTCTTCCCTACAGGAAAAACTCATCATAAACCAATCAGTGCATCATGACAGAATGAAAGTTTAGGATAAACTACTCTTTTCAGAAGTACTACTGCTTAAAAATTTATGAGTTCTCCATTTTTTTATTTATGCAGCTTTTCAGATAATTTTTAGCTGGCCTCAGAGTCATCCTGGTCTGAATTTTCGTAACGCAAAAGGAGAACACAAGGCTGTTGTCTACACTGCTGAGTTTTGTGGGTTTTTTTCAGTGTACTGCCAGTTTTACATAGTTTCAGTACAAGATAATAAGTTGTGTATTTCATTCTTGAACTGCAGACACACATTTTATTAAAAGGACACTCAAGGAGTTTCCAGCATTTTTACCTTACAGCAAAACAGAACCCGTAGAAGAACCTACTGCATTGTCTATCAGACAATGCTGATAGAGTCAGATGCCTTTCTTTCAGAGCATTGTCTGAGGATGCCCAGTGCTCCAAACGAATTTACCACGTGTTCCTTTAAGACCTGCTACAATTACAGTAGAAATCATTGCACTTGGAGCTCTCTGGCCACCCTTGCCTTGCAAAACTCCTTGTAGCACAGACTTTCTTGTCTTCCACAGTTGTCTTCTGGGGACAGATTTGCAAGAAAGCTGTCCTTACCCTAGTTGAAACAACATAAATGTGTTCTTATGTCCTTGCTGGCAGTCCTATCCATAGATAAGGTTTTCACATGTCTCTAAATCAACTCTGTAGAATACCAGGCAATCATTTAGTCATGCCTAGTGTTGTTTATATTGACTTTGTAATGCTCTCTGATGATGGTGAATAGGGAGGTAATGTGGTTGCAAGTTGCAATTACGCTTAGATGTGAGATCATGGCAAACAATACTGCTGCAGAGGTGCAATGGTAATCTCCAGCTAATCTGGTTGAGTTCTACATCCAGCTCAGAGCTGGTAACCAAGCAAGCCTTGTGGCATGTTTGTGACCTACACAGGAAAAACAATTCTCTTTTGGAAATGCAGAGAAAATTAGAGATCTAGAAGAAAATAAAATTTGATCCAAAATTACTTTTTTGACATATTGATGGTTATAAGGCACTATTATTTTAAGTCATAAAATGTAGAAAGGTTTGACACAAAAAAATGCATGCTATAGGCTGTAAAACAGAGTGTATTGCATTTACTTGGTTTGCTACATGTTCATTTTTTTAAGTAAAATACTTTGTATGTTTTTAAAGTAACTTAGGAGGGAGGGTCCATCTGTTTTGTTTATTCAATGGTGAAGTGGCAAAATTTCTTTTCTGCAGAAGAATTCAAGTTGTAAGGAGTGCTGGATCAGAAGAGTATATTGAGAAAAAGAAAACATTTCAAAAGAGATGTTCAGGTCAAACCTGCTCAGGCAGGTCTGCTGCTCAAAGAACACATTGCAAGCTTCTTTAAAAAATAAATAACCAAGTAGAAACTGCCACATCACCAACACACAGACTCCATTACTTTTTGAGAAAAATTCTGACAGGTTTCTTTACAGATGTCTATGCAGATGAGGAGACTGTTGGCAGGTGAGGCATGGCTACATAAAAGTAGACCACTGAGTAGTAGGTAGCAATAATAATAATAATAATAATAATTAGGATAATTAGGAATTAATAATAAGTAGGAGAGCAACTTTCACACTGTTCTTCACACATCTCTCTTGCATGTTGATCTGGTCTCAAAAGGTATTTACATATATCCGCATCACAATCTTGCAGCAGGTTTTCCATCAGTAACTATATTAAAGTACACCACTGGTGTAAAGCCTTGCAAAATATGTTTCTAGTAGTCTAACAGTCAAATTTTAGTTGGAATCCTTAGGTAAATCTTCTTTGTTTCTCAGTCATTTAACTGTACCTTGCTTGTCCTTTTTCTCTTTGACAATCTCAGAATGAAAGTTATTATCGTAAAGGTTATCACATGACATCATAGTGCTTTATGTTATAAATTGTGTGAGAAGGACAAGATAAATGTCATTATACTGTTGGACTATCAGAGTACTGAAGGTGGAATCTGTGTGGAAGCATTGCTACGTATTAACTCAAATGGGAGCTTTCATGTTTAAAATATATTGTGATTTAAAAAAAAAAAAAAAGTCGGTATTAACTTCCACTCTATTTGTTCTTGGATTGGAGTAACATTAAGGAAAATGTATTAATCCATATGGTATTTTTAGGGCATTTTAAGTGCATGAGGAATAGGAGGGCATTGCTCCTACATCTGTAATGCAGATCTTCATATGACAGAGTGTAACCTAGCCTGCAATGAGCTGTCTGGAACAAGGCACTGAAGTTTGGTTTTGCACCTGTGCCCTCACTGTATCACACTGGCACTGCATGATGGTACTCTAGTGGATAAAAAGATCTGTGACACTGTCTCTGTACTTAGGGGAAGTCCCTGTACCTAGGGACAGTAACTGTTGTAGTTTCTTACAATAACTGTAAGAAATATGTGCTTTTCAAGGAATAATTTTCTTGCTTCCGAGTACTTAAAATCTTTCTAATGACTATCTTACAACTGAATCTCATTTTGGAGGCACATGCAAGTATTGTGTCTGTCTTTAGGTAGTTTCCTCACACAACTGTCTGGTAATACCTTTCAGTCCTGTGATACATCTAGATACCACAGGTGGAAATTCAAATGCCAGTATGTGTACATGTTCATGGTGCTGTTCACTACCTAAGCAGTGCTACAAATTCTGCACACTTTAAACTCAGTGCATATAGGACTTTAGCTGTCTAGTGGTGCAACGATCAACAGTATTGCTGTTACAAAATCAGGAATATTTTATTGTTTTCCTGATACAGGTACTGTAAAGGAAGTAAGAAAAATACCCTAAAGGTCAAGATGCTAAAAAATGAAATAAAATTATTTATTATGTGCATGTTTGTATATATTCAATAATGTGCTATTTTCTTTAATGCTAAGAAGAGCTGTTTTGAGGTTTTTTTCAGAACTGGGAAAAATATGCACATTTTTTAGTTTGTTAAAAACACTTTATAAAACCACTACTGGCCTAGATTTATTTTAGACTTCAGAAGATGGATGTGTTTATGGATTCAAATAATTGCAGACAAAATTTTGCACCTGCAGTTGTGGTTGCCTGAAGTTCAGTTCAGTTTAAGTATCTACATCACTGATTGCATCTGTAAGTTAACTAACCTAAATTACAAGCACAAATAATTGCAGGTGCAAAACTCGTACAAACACAAAATGATCTCTGAAAGTTGGTCTTCAGAATCTCATTGTAAGTTATTCACTGTATCATGAACCTAGAGTCCTCTTGGGAGAGTCACTAATCTGTATAATGACACTGAAAGCCTCTTGAATCTCAAATTTAACTAGCAGATGGGAAAGAATACATGGAGTCATATAACTCCCTAGGGATTACGAATGTGGATATTGAAGAGTATAACTTATTCCAATGAAGGATAACATTGACTTGCAATCAAAAGTTTCCTTCCTGAACCACATTTTTTCTGATGAAATTAAAACAACTTAATGTTGTATTTTTATGAAGTCACAACCAATTTAAGTAAGACACATTCCAAGGGCAAGCACAGAAATTTTGCTCATCTCATGATTTTTCATTTAATGAATCACAGCATCAGTTTAACAGAGAAATGCTG
>NW_016690344.1:836931-861542 GCF_001604755.1 Lepidothrix coronata | reverse complement strand
TAAGTATCCTCTCTATGATTTTCTTTTTTTAGTGTCTGGTATAGATTTCTAAGCACATATCCCCAAAAATCTATTTTTGTTTCCTCTGATATCAAAATTAAGAATCATTTTCTTATATTCTTTAGCTTCAATAGACATAGGTGTGGAGCTACTTTAACACAAAGACTGCTTCCTGTCATACCAGTTACGGCAGTACTGTTGGCAAAAGGAGAAAAAAACCCCATAAATTCTCTTCTAGTGTTTGAACAACTAAAACTTCTGTACAAATGAAACAGTCTGCCAGTTCTGACAATCCAAAATGCAATGAAGAATTTTTCTGTTTCAGAAGCTCTAGGCAAAGCTGTTTTGGCATGTCTGTAGCTTGTTCCTCTTGCAAACAAAGGGGTAGCTAGATGGAAAGTCTTTGGGGGAAGAAATGCTGTCAGTTGTAAGAAATGAGACGTAGACCCACTCTACAGCCCAGCTAGTGATTACATGCAGGTAATTTTGTAAGAGCCCAGACCAGCTGCCAGTGATAATAATGCTGCCATTTGCACTGATTTCAACAGGAGTTACACCAAACAGACCAGCTTAAGGCTTCTTAGAAGCATGGGCCAAGCTGGTATTTCGTTCACTGGTGTTGGGGCCAGACAACAAGAGAAGTGTTCAGAAGGCAAATGGCAGTGGTGTCAGGGAGCCCTGCACAGCAAGTGCTGCTGCTCCTGCACCGGGCTGGCAGCAATGAGAGCAAGCAGAGTGTGCTGCAGCCGGCAGGGTCCTGTCTCCCCACCCACCAGCATCACTATCTTCTCAGGTACCCCAATAACTCCCTCGGCAGCAGTGTCCACCCAGCTTCACAGGCCCCTGGCACTTGCAGGGTAATAGCTGGAGGTGTAAGCATATCTCCATTTTTAAAAATCCAATTTAATTTAATTCACATTAATCTATTACTCAAGCAGTACATGGTAATGGTGTACCACTCAAATTATTAGTTTCTAATCATCCTTGGGGAAAAATATCCAGAAAAATATGTTCTTTTCACACACACAGGAAACTGTTGAGGCTTTGTTTTGTGTTACAAAGCAAGGCTACACCTTAACCTTCCTAGATTATTTTTTCTTAGGTGCTTGGGTATAGTAAAACACAGAAAACATGTGAAAAACATGTAGTATAGAAGTAAAAATGCATATAAAAGTAAAAAAGACAATTATTTGAATAGAAATAAGTTTTAACAAAGATCCCTTTTTTTACTCTTTTTGCTGCTATAGACATAAGTAAGGAAGGAGAAGGTTTCATCTTCCCTTTTCTTGAGGAATTTATATTTGTGTCCTGTAACTCACATAAATTTAGAGTGCAGCTTTCTAAGCCAAAAAATTAGCAAGGATTTTGACCGAGAGATTCAGAGGTGATTAAAACTCATGGATGGAAGACTCATTTCTCAGTAAAAATAACAGTCACATGGATCATGGATCGTAATAACTTCATAATCTGACCCACATGCAGTAAATATGTTGATGACTGTCATTTTGAGTAAGTGAGGTAGATTGACGCTGATTATTAATCCATTTCTTGGCCAGTCTGATTGTTTCTGAGCCAGTTTCTCCACTGTTTAGTACTTTCCTGAATTATCCTAATAGCTTTCACCAACAGTCTCTTCCTTTTTAACTAGTCACTTTTCATACTCTGTGTTGTCTTATCTTATTTGAGGGATTTCTTTCATTAATTGGTCTGCTTCTAGTGTTCTTACAGCTGGACACTTGGTCTTCTTTCAGCATATAGTATAACATCAGTGTTACTAGAGGTACATGGTAACATGATTCTGTATTACATTTACTTGCTGCAAAAAATTTATGTTTTTCCTTAATTCCCATGTATTGCAATGAAAGTTCAGTGAAAAAAAAGGGAAATATGTTGTGAAAATAAGGACCTAGTATTTAGTATTTAGTATCAGCATCTAAAATGGCAGATGTCAGGAATAGTGTGGCCAGCAGGACTAGGGCAGTGACTCTGCTCCTGTACTTGGCACTAGATAGGCCACATCTTGAGTACTGTGTCCAGTTCTGGGCCCCTCAGACACTGAGGTACTGAAGAGTGTCCAAAGAAGAGCAATGAGGCTGGTGAAGGGGCTGGAGCACAAGTCCTATGAGGAGAGGCTGAGGGAGCTGGGGTTGTTTAGCCTGGAGAAAAGGAGGCTCAGGGGAGACCTCATCACTCTCTACAACTACCTGAAAGGAGGTTGTAGCCAGGTGGGGGTTGGTCTCTTCTCCCAAGCAACCAGCAGTAGGACAAGAGGGCACAGTCTTAAGTTGTACCAGGGGAGGTTTAGGTTAGACATTAGAAAGGAATTCTTTACAGAGAGAGTGATCAGACATTGGAATGGGCTGCCCAGAGGTGGTGAATTCACCATCCCTGGAGGTATTTAAGAAGAAACTGGATGTGGCACTTAGTGCCATGGTCTAGTAACCACAGGGTGATGTTGGGTCAGGGGTTGGACTTGATGATCTCAGAGGTCTTTTCCAACTCAGTTGATTCTGTGCTTCTGTGATATCAGACACAGCAAAAATAATATAGCAGACACAGAATAAATAAAGAAATATATTTGCCTAATAGAAATTCAGAAGCCTGATTAGCTGTGTCATTGATAGCTTTATATAAGGTTCCTGTAGAGATGTGTATTTTACATTTGCAGTAGAATAATATATATAACATACTTCAGAAGAACAAAAAAAGCTTTTTGGAGAGCAACGAAGTTTCCAAGCCTGGTTTTCTGTGAACTTGTCAAACCTTTAATATCTTTTCAGTGATGCCAAACTCTGTGCCACTTATCCCAGAATGAAACCCAACCTCCTCTATATCATCCCTCTTCAGCTGGGCAAAGGGTTGCAGATCCTGTGATTGAGGGGGTGGATGACATGTGTGAACTGGTTAGTGACTCGCAGCTCTTAAAATACATGGCTAAATATGTCCATTTTTCTTAGTGGTAGGTACTAATTTGTGTCTGCCTTCACTAAGCACTTCTGGGAATTTTAAATCTATATCTCCAACTAGGACAACACAAAGATCATGTCACAATAACAACTATGTTAAAGTTAATATTGCCCTGTTTTCAATTGTTTACTTTCTGTTGATAGTAAATTCACAGCATGCTACATACCATGAAATTAAAAGGTACCTTTTTCCTAGTATAGATGAAACTCTAAGCAAATTTCATTATATTTAGACATATTTTCTTCCTCTTTTTGAAGAACACTCATCTTTTTACCAATCATGTCTTCAAAATTCCTTCCCTTTGTTGAAATAAAACATTTTGTAAAATCAGAAAGTTGTGCATTTGTTTAATGTAAGTGATGTGGTCATGAAACCCAGGTCTTTTATTTATACTTGGGATAATGCAGAGGTAATGAAAGCAGAATTGGACCTAAGAGGTTTTTGTTTCAATTATAAAACAATGTGGATAAGTCCCTTGGATTTGACAGCAATAGAAGAAAGGGAATATTGTGCTTATGCCTTCAATCAGCTTTATTAGATCCTTAAAGGGAAAATTATGTGAAAGACAGAAGAAGAAAACAACAAGAGCAAGATCCCAATTTCAGTATAATTCGGAGAAAATAACTGATTTAGGTTGGTCGTCTTGCCAGGGTGAATGACTCAAGGCTTCCAAACAAGAAATGGAAACCAGAAGGATGGGGAAAGCCTGAAAGTACAAATAGAGAAGATATGATTGACTGCAGTGATTCAAAATCAACTGCTGCAAAGATGAGTTTGGGATCTTGCCCAGAATACAATTGAATGGTGATGTTCATTTAGACCCTTAACGCTGAAACAAAATAAGATGTAGCTGTGTTTCTGTTAGAAATTTATTTGTTCTTTCCAGTGTCTCTAGCAAGGGATATGATGTCATGTCCTCTCTCTTCTATTACACCCTGCAGTGATTACTGCTGCTACTGCTGTTCCATAATTTTTCTGAACTAGTTTTCTGAGGGAAGGCCTGAATCCAGGTGATGATATCTTTTAGATGTGAAGTATCATCACCATTCATTAATTGCCTTTGAAAAATTTTATACATTGTGAGCAAGTAGGCTAACTCAGTGTTGTTGACCAAGCAAAAGAGAAGTATAAGATCATTGTGTGTGTATGTACTTTCTGACTGGCAAAGGCATTCAAGTTTTTGTTACTGTCATGCTAGTTTTTCAAAATTAATAGTTCACTCTACAAAAATTCCAAATAATTGTATCTTTAATGGACACAATTTGTAAAGCATTATTTGGAAAAGTTGGGGGCAGCTGCTGGACCTCCACCTCAGGCACAGCAGGTTCTAAAAGAGACTACGCTTTGTGCAAAAAATTAGTCAGATGACAATAGGCAGTGATGAGATGGGATTGTCTTCTGCTTCCTCCTTTCCTTTATTTCTTTCATCTCACTGGCTGTGCTTCCTAACTTTTTTCTGTTTCTATTTCAAATCAGGAAGGAAAAAAAACCCTAAACCACAGTTCATAATTAAATACTGAACTAGTTCTTACCATGTTTACTGAATTACATATTGCATATATGGTTGTATATCCTCAAAGTTTTCATGTGTTTTTAGATTTCTAAACTTAATATGTTCCATAGGAATAGACCTTAATTCCTTCCTGTCTGTTTTTCATGATGAGATTTGCCTCCACATTGGAAGGGAGTAAAGCATTGAAATTCATTTACAGATTCCTTCACATTTTAGGGATTCACAGAGCCATGAATATAGGCTCTGTGGGTTGTCCTGGTTCATGGTAGAGATTCCTACAGCAGAAAATCTTCAATGTCAACCTTACAGTTGCAATAAGCAGATCAACCTGACATGACATGCACAGTGATATCTTTGCACAGGTATCTTTGCTGTAGGAAGGCTGACCTGGTAAAGAGGGCTTTAAATTAGGAGCCACAGGGGAGGGAGAGAGTTACTGCAGCTCTGAGGGAGAGATGGACAGACTGACAAGCTAAGTGCCTGGGATGATGTGAACAAGGAGGAACACAAAGTGAATAAAACAGGCTCAAGTGGGGTCACCTCAAGAATTTGCATGTGCATGAGGAAGTCTCTTCAAAGTGCCTGCATACTAAGGCACACAACATGGGACATAAACATGAGGAATTAGGGGTCTGTGTGCAGCTTCAGGGGTAGGATTTTGTTGGGATTCCAGAGATGCGGTGGATGAACTGGAGTGCTGCAGTGGAGGAACACAGACAGGAAGAAAAAGAGAGAGCAACTACTACCAAGTGCATGAGGATTAATGATGAGAGCTTATGGGTAAGGGTTAAAGAGCAGACTTACAGCGATGACTTGGTAGTAAGCATCTCCTATGGGCTACCTGATCAAGAAGAACAAACAGATGAGACCCTAAGAAGCAGCCTCCTGTTTCCAGACCCTGATCCTCATGGGGACTTCAATCCCCTGATACCTCCTGGAGGAGCAAGGCATAAGCAACCCAGCAGGTTACTTAAGAACAGTAATGATAACTTCTTGACACACAGCAGTCAATGAGGAGAGGTGTTCTGCTGGAGCTCCAACACACAGATGAGGAAGGCCTCATTGGAATGAAGGTCGAATGAAGCCTTAGTTGTTGTGACGAGATGGTGGAGTTCAGGAACCTGAGAAGACGGAGCAAGGCAAAAAGCAAGTTCACAACCCTGGACTTCAGGAGAACAGACTGTAAATTCTTCATGAATCTGCATGGAAAAGTCCCCTGATAGAGGGGTCTAGAAAACCTGGATAGTATTCAAGGATCACCTCCATTCGACAGATGTCCCAACATGCAGGAAGTCAGGCAAAAGCCCCAAGAGGTTAAGCAAGGAGCTCCTGGCAGAACTCAATCATAAAAAAGGAGTATGCAGAAGGTAGAAGCAGGTAACATGGAAGGAGTGTAGAGATAGCCTGGGCATGCAGAGACATGGTTAGGAAAGTCAAAGTCCACTTAGATTTGAACTTTGTACACGATGTCAAGAGCAACAAGAAGGGCTTCTGTAAGTATCTACTGAGGTGGGTTCAAAACTGGCTGAATGGCCAGATCCAGAGGGTGTTGATCAGTGGTATGAAGTCTGACCAGAGGCCACTAACTAGCAGTGTACCCCAGCAGTCAATACTGGATCCAATTCTGTTCAATATCTTCATGAATGTTCTGAATCATAGGGCAGAGGGTACGTCAGAAAGTTTGCTGATGATACAAACATGGGAGGAGTGACTGGTATATCAGAAGATTGTACTGCCAGTCAGGTGAACTTTGACATACTGGAGAAATGGTCTGACAGGAACATTATGAAGTTCAACAAGGGTAAGTGTGAAGTCCCACACCTGGGGAAGAATAATCCCATGCATCAGTTTTATACTGAGGGCTAACCAGCTGGAAAGCAGATTTACAAAAAAGGACCTGCAGGTCCCTGTGGACACCAGGTTGAGCATGAGCCAGCAATATGCCCTGCAACCAAAGGGACTACTCAGCACTGATGAGGCCACACTTGGAGCACTGTGTCATTCTGGGCTCCCGAGTACAAGAGACACTGGACATAACACAGAGTGTTCAGTTGAAGGGCCACTAAGATGATTAAAGGACTGGAACATCTTTCATATGAGAAAAGGCTGAGAGAGACAGGACTGTTCTTTTTGGAGGAGGGAAGGCTCGACGGGGGATCTGATCAGTGTGCATGAGTACCCAAAGAAAGGGTGTAAAAAGGATGAAGCTGGGTGCTTTTCAGTGGTGCTCGGTGACAGAGCCAGAGGCAATGGACACAAACTGAAGCACAAGGGAGTTCATGTGAACATCAGAAAACATTTTTTACTGTGAGAGTGACTGAGCACAGGCTGCTCAGAGACGTTGTGGGGTCTACCTCCTTGAAGATACTCAAAAGCCATCTGGTCATGGTCCTGGACAACTGGCTCTAGATGGCCCTTCTTGTGCAAGGGGTTGGACCAAGTCATCTCCAGAAGTCCCTTCCATCCTCAACTGTTCTGTGATTGAGAAGAAATGGATAATTGCTTTTTATATTTTCAGTTCCCATTTCTCTAGAACTTTCAAATAATCCACTTTCTGTTTGCCTGGTGTGGTGATCATCTGAATCACTGGTATTTCAACACTGAGCTGGGAGAGAATGCTGAATTACTCTTTAAAAGTGACCATCTGCCCCACAGGATTGCTGAGATGACAAATCTATTGCTTGAATTCCTGTCTTATCCTTCCCCTCCACATTTTCTCTGAAAAGTTTTCCCTGAGATGCTCAGAGACAATGGGAATGTTACACAGTTTATATATGCAGTAGCTGCATACATTTTGAGTATACAAAAAGGCAACCTGGAAAAAGAATCTGTCCTGCTGTGTAAGGATAGGTAATGTTGCTGTGTGTTTTTAGAACTGAATTGTTGCTTTACACTGCGTATTTCTCTGCTTATATATCTCTTACATAAATGTGGACCAAGGTTGGGTCTCACATTTTATAGTCAGAGCTACACCTGTGAGCAGAGCAGTGGAAGACTTTTTGTTTTCCAATTCCAATCATGCGTAGTACTAGAAATTCCAAGCAACGTGCCTGTTGTAGATATGCTTTCAGGGGTTTAGACTGAGCTGAAAGGAATAAAGTGTTTATAGGGATCTGTGTTCTTGTAGCTGATCCTACTTGGACCTCAGTTTCAGTTTGAACTCACATTAAAATGTATGGATTGCATGCTTGAAGTTATTTGATTTTTCAATAGCTTTCAATTGCTGAATCAGCAATATACTCTGAATATGCATGAACCTTAAAGAGTAAGACTGGACCAGTACTAAGAATAAAGACCAATACCAGGCTGGATGGGAGTCCGAGTAACCCATCTAGTGAAAGGTTCCAAGCTCATAGCAGGTGGTTTGGAACTAGATGATCTTTAATGTCCCTTCCAAGCTAAACCATTCTATGATTCTGTGTTTCTATGGATCCAGTATATCTATATTGTTATATCTATATCTATAGGTATTTATAGGTATATCCATATCTATATTAATAGATACATACATATATATAATTATTTTTGTGTGGAAGGTGAGACTGGAGAGATTGAAACACCTGATGACTCAACTGAATTCCTTAAATCTCCTACCCAAGGACTTTCATTATTTTGTCATGAAACCATAATTTTATAAAATGCTCAAAGTATCCTTTTATCATGGGCTGGAGTTCATAACTTGCTTACCTCAGAGGAAGGATAAGCAAGATTTCCACCCTGGAGAATCTTACAAGGCCTAAAGTATGTCACTGATATTGGAGAAGCTTAAGAAGAGAACTCCAGAAAAGCATTCAAAGAAGGGAGGGAAAAATGGTATAACATTTGTGGTATTTTACATTCATGTGGGGAATATTATTTTAATTGTTTTCCTTTGACATTCAGAGAATAACTCTAGGAGAATCTATTAATGTCATGACTCTTACACATTCTGCAAAAGTATTCCAAATAGTAGGCTGCTTTGGAAAGGTTAATCATCACATGCTAACACTACCACCTTTCAATATTTTAAAAAGACACAAATGCTTTGCTTTAAAACGTGATTTATTTTTTTTTTGGTACATGGAATCCTCTTATAGTCCTGAATAAATGTGTATAAACTGAAGATTAATAAATTGTCAGATATGCTCTTGTTGGATAACAAGGTAGCTTATAGCCTTAAGCTAAGATCAGAGAATCAGATAAGATTTTTTCGCTGTTAGGGTGGCCAGGCATTGAAATAGGTTGCCTAGGAAGGTGGTGGAGTCAACATACCTGGAGGTGTTCAAGAGGCATCTGGATTTGGCACTGGGTGATATGATTTAGGGTGATGTGGTTTAGGGGTTACAGTGGTAGTGCTGGGTTGGACTGGATGACCTTGAAGGTCTCTTACAACCTTGATGATTCTGTGATTCTTTTTGATGATTCCATTACATTCCTTTCTGAACTCTCCCCAGCCACAATCTAAGTTAGTGTGAAGACCTAGCAGACAAGAATTATGTCTATTTTTACCTCATATGGGGATTTTGAGAACTACCTGTCATTTAAAGCGTTCCCAAGACACAGCATTATGCATCTATATTGGCCTTGTAAGCAGAGCTCAGGCTGCCTGCAAATGCCGTGTATGTTTGTAGCAGGCTGTATATCTATATCTATAGATAGGTAGACATAAAATTGAGATGATGCAAATCAAAACACTGCAACAGGAAAATCTTTGGCTTCGGGCCAGCTCCAGAAGTCAGCAGCTACTGTAAAATCCTTAGGTGTTTATAGAGCCAGGCCAAGAGAGGGACAAAGACCTGAGTGAGTACAGTGACAAGATAATGCCCAAATGTTTTTTCCAAGGTGAAGTACATACATTCTGTTATGGCTCTGTGAATAGCTAACTTGTGTTAAAACTAAGTTGCCAAAAAAAAAATTTATACATTTTGAGAGGGGTTAAAACTAAATTTTAAAAGATGTCTTACCCTAGCATGTGAACATGAGGGTTTTTGTGTGGAACTTGCTGGAGTCACAGTTTTTTTTCAAATCTGTATTTTGTGACTTCATTTTTTTAATATTATCATTGCTGTGTCAAAAAATGTAAAACAATGAAAAAATACTTCCTTTTCATTGTCAAAACTGTTCTCCTTTTAAACACAATTTCTTGTCTACTTAGAAAAAAATGGATTTAATTTTTACATATTCATTGCTGAGTTCTTTATATCATCTCACCAGCACATGGTATAATTGGTATCATATTAGTTATTTAGCAAGTAAGCAGAGAGTATCATTATTTGTCTGTATGCCTGGAAATGCTGAAATGTTAGTTGTTTTACTCAAAAGTGAAAATAAAATTGGCAGTATGGTAATGATATGCTTTTTATCCATACAAAAATAATTTCTTTGTTTTTATTTGATAGATTATTTGGCTTCTACAAAGGAATATTTCCTCCTGTCTTGGCTGAGACACCCAAAAGGGCGGTGAAGGTAAAAATTCCAAGCTTCCTCCTTTAAAAATATAGGCAGGGACAGTGGCAGCTGTAAAACATTTTATTTATCCCCTGATGATTGAAATTAGAATCTTAAACTTATTTGGCATATTAATCCTCTGATTTTTAGTAGGAGGAAAGTTTCCTGTTGATAGTACAATAAAAACTCTCCTTGATTAAGGAGTGCAGGATAAGGATCTTAGATGCTAAGCTATTTTTGACCTGTATATCCAATGTTACAGGAAAAAAATTGTAATTATTCTATATTGTCAAGAAATTAATAAAATAGTTTAAGTGTTATTTTAGCCTCATAATTACCTGTGGTATAGATATTTTCCTTTACTGAAAATGCCTAGCATCTTGCAAAACAACTAATAGCTTAATAAATTAACACAAAAAGCCATTGAAGAAGCCACTAAATAGCACTCACTCAGTAACTTGAAGTAGTATATGTGTAGGTGTGAAGTGCTGCCCAGACTTTTCTTGTGCTCCAAAGAGTGTTCTACTCCCTACTCTTACTTTTTAACAGATTGAAGCAGTAATGGATTCAATTCCTCATTGTACAAGGAACATTTTACTCCAGCTCTCTTACAGTTGAACTAGATGCTAGTCTACCAAAATGTATGTGCTGTCAAATGCTGATCTGATTTCCTTTTATTGTCCTTTTTTTTGATTTGTTGAGCATGATTTTAGTAACATTCCTAAGCAAAATACTTCAATACATCAATTTTTTCAGTTGTCATGCAACATTTTTAATTAAAGCCTAGTTATTAAACATGTCATCTTAAAGTTTTAAATCTATCAAAGCATCAATTATGTAAAGAGCAAATGTTTCTTTGCTTTTTGCTTCAGAGCTTTGAAGTTTCCCATAGTTGCATCAAATGTGTCTAAAAGCAGTTATTATACAGAATGTCTTGATTTTTCTTTCTTTCTTTTTTGGTTTCTTTCTTAAAAGGTTGCATATGATTCTGGTCCTTAGTCTGCAATTAATCATTCACATTCCAATTCCTTTACAGAGGAATAATATTTGTATAAAGTGACAGGATGTGACCTTGTAATAGAATCCTAGAGGAGTTCTGGTAGTATCATCTTCATGTTTGCATTGGCATCTTAGATACAAGTGACATATGTCACCTACCTCGAAATTATTTAATGAAACTAAGAAAACCAAAGTCCTATTTAACAGCAAAGTGGCAGTAAAGGATAGATGGATGATATTTAGCAGATTCTGAATAACTTCTTTTCTTATCCTGTAATGTTTCACCAGTCTCTCCGTTTCATTTCCTTTGACACAGGACAAAGTAAATCTGCTTTTTAGATTCCAGCATATGTTTAGTTAAAATACTAACCCAGGTTTGATTTCTCCTGAGTCATCCAAAAATCTCAAATCACTTTCTCTTACTCAAATTGATTAAATTAGCTTAAACTGCGCAATATTCATTATAATTATAGAATCGTAGAAAGATGTAATTTGGGAGGGATCTCTGGAGGTCATCTGAGGAGCCTCCTGCTCAAAGCAGGACTGACTTCATGGTTAGATCACGTTGTTCAGATACTTTGTCTAGTAGAGTTGTGAAAATATTCAAGGATGGAGATTGCAGCCTCTCTGTGCTCCTGCCTCAGTTCTTAGTTGCTTTCACTATGAAGAATTTTGCCCTATATCCAATTCAAATTATATACAAATTATGCTGTTGCAACTTTTGCCTATTTCCTCTCATGCTTCTTTTGTCAGCCTCTGAGAAAGCTCAGCTTTGTCCTCTGTGTAACCTTTAGGTGGTGGAAGACAGTAATTAGATCATCCTAACCTTCTTCTCTCCAGGCTAAACAGACAGTTCTCTCAACCTCTTGCACATCTTAAGCTCACAGCTCCTTTAATGTCTTACTGGTGCTCCCTTAGTGAGGTGCTTTCTACCTAATTTTTGGACATTTATGTAAGGGCTGAGTTTTCTGCAACCATGAGAATCAGGTTAAAATGGGGGGAGGAAGGGGGTGTTAATTAAATAGTTGAATTCTTCAATTATTTACACTATTCCTTTAAATTTAATGCAGTTCCAAGGACATCAGGATGACTTTAGGTTACCTCGAGCCATCAGCTGTATTCTACACTAGAAGAATTCAGTAACATAGTATAGCAGGACAGTACTGTCCTTGTGAGAACCTGGATACCGAAGGAATTCAATGTGAGATTTTATATGCCAATACAATTTCTAATATCCAAAGTGGAGTTTGTACCCATGCTTTGACCTGAAGAGAATCCAGCCTGTCTCAAATTTCCACTAGCTTTATTTGTCTATGACCCCAAAGGAATAGTCACAGCTTCCTTTAGGCCACTCTCCACCCTTTATTTTCCTAATAGCTTTCCTCATCTTAGCAGGCCTCAAGTGTCCCTTCTCCACTGCCAATTGGACCAGTTAGATTTAGGGGAAGATTACAATCAGGCCAATGATTTTGAGACTTGAGAAATCACAAGAGGCAGAGAGGCAATTTCTAGTTTCCAGCAGCCTTGATTTGCGTTTGAACTTTTGGAAAATGTCTAGTTGTAGTGTCATAAAAGTGTGTAGAGAATGGACAAGGGAGATTTTGTACTAAGAAGAAATGTACTTGTGCTACTGGAATCTTGGATTTATCTGGTGTGTATATTTGCAAATAAAAATACAGCTACTGAAATGAAGTTATTTATCCCTGGTTTTCCAGTTAAGTGTTGAAGATACAGCTCCATTTTTAGTAAACTCTATTCTCATGTCTGTTTGCTGTTTCTTTTTTTCTCTCCTTTTATTTCCCTCCTAAAAAGAAAGCTGGTATTTCTGGAAGATGAAAAGTCAAAGTTTATAACTTTCTGTTAGATTGAACTTGGAGCAAAGAAATGATCATGCCAATACAATGGTTAACAGATGAACTTTTGGGGCAAATTTATATTGTTCATGTGTTCCCAGACATCTTGTTTCAAGCATGTATTTTTACCTTAGAGTTATTGAGACATCTGGTAAGTACTTTGGCTATTTTCTTTGTAACTTCAATTAAAGTGTATCTTTGCCAGATGGACAATATTGGTTATTATATACACAAAAGCATGTTTTAAATGCATTTATTCTGAGAAATTTTTCTTCTTTTTTTTAATTTTTTTTTTGCACAGAGCTATTAACCCAACTGTAGATGAAAAGAGGAAATCATGCTGTGTTTTTAAAAATATTTTGGGTGAACACACATTATATAAATTTGTATGATACAGTAAGATAATTTTTGGGGGCAAAATTGTATGTTTACTAGCCTACCTAGTACACACAGCAGCATTTATATTGAGTTTTATTGCTATTGATTTGTTTTATTTTATAAATATGTAAAACATAGTTACTATTAAGTATTATTTAATTTATGGCTCTAGGAAGCTATTGATTTTTAAAGGTAACATTTTAAAGACCAAGAAATTGCTAGGTAATGTATTTCTGCCTTTATTACAACCGTTTTACAGATCTGCAACACTGTGGAAAACATTAGGGAATACCAGAAATTCCATTAAAGGTTAGGAGGGTAACAATGAGTAGAAAGATTCTGGAGAGAGAAAAAAGCAAACTTTATCACAATAAGAAATCAATTTAGTTCAGTGAAGCAGCTTACCCACACACTTTGTCAGAGACTTCTTTTTACTTATAAAATATCTTCAGTTGTCCAAAAAAGATAGACCTACAGTTTAAGTACTATCTTTTCTGATTAATGTCAAGGCTAGAGCAACAATTTTAAACATATTTTCAGGATGTTTGCAAGCTAAATGTTCAATCTAAACACTATTTGGAAAGCAGTTAAAATCTGGGCCCCAATTCTAGGACCTTTTCTGCAAAATTATATAATAATCTTAATAATCCCTACTGAATATCTATCTATTCACTGACCAGAGTATCAACCCTTCAATTTTCAGAATCTAACACTCTGATTTTGCATAATTATTCAAATATATTCCCTCCTGCTTTAAATCATTGGCATTATTAACGCATTAACACCTGAGTCCTGATAGTTTTAGCGTGATTCCAGTGACTTCATTTGAAGCAGGTCTTGATTGAATTATGTTATTGACTTTGCCATAGAACAAGGTTCTAAACAAGTTAAAATGAAAATGTGGTGTTTATTATGCATGTTCCTGTACATGTAGTTTATGGAAAAGCTGCTCTAACTGGTCCGTGGTAACTAAACTCTGAGGGACAAAGCTGGTCTTCTTTGGCTGAGACCCAGCATAGGTCACCCAGTCTTTCTGTTTTGTCTTTAAAACTCTATTCCGTTTTGTTTCTTATGATTCCCACATTTCCCTTGACCTCACTGCCCATTGCCTTCCTCTTGTGGTGAAACAGTTGGATTGCTTCCTGCATGGGCAGGTGCTGTACGGAGGGATCACAGCCTCTTGCGTGGGCATAAAATGCACAGACTTTCAGAGTATCCCACCTTTCTTTGAATCAACCTGCTCTGAACTAATCAAGTGTTACAGTTCAACTTTTGAAAGTAGGCAGGAAAGTCAGAGGTTCTATTTATTTACTTCTGCTATACTGGGATGTGTCGACTCTTGCACTAATCCAGTCTTGGTGAAACTGTGACAGGTTTTTGTTGTTCATTCCCATACTACTGGACGTGCTGAGTAGAAGCCACTTTTTTTAGCACGCAAAGACATGAATACTTCTTGGACAGATTATAGGACTCACAAATAGTGAACTGTAGTTACAGGCCTTGCATTGTTCCATATGAGAAAATTATGTGTAATAACACCTATGATATCTTTGGGTTTTACCCAGAATTCAGATACCTACTCTTTATAACCTACAAGATTTTTTGCTGTCCTCATTCCTCGTGCTGGAAAATCGTTTTCACTGCCCTCAGAACTGTCTTATATAGCATCAACCTGAAGTGGTTTTTCAGTGGCTTCAGCAACAAATTTGCAGAGTATGAATTTGAAACACTATGGGATTTGTTCTACAATCTCCTTCATAAACTTATCATACTTTTCCTTACAAGTCATTAAGATTTCCCTCCTACTGCTCTAAGTGGAAGACTGTTTCAGAACCCTACTCCTCAGATCTCAAGACACATTCTATTTATGAGTATTTTTTACTTTCATACCAATTACTTTATGTTACATATCTTTCCTTGGTTTTCATTCTCTCGTAGCCTTTCTTTTGCTAAACTAAACAAGAATAAATTTGTCCTAGTGCGTGCTCTGTTTCAGAGGGCATCTTACCAATACTTTGCAGTATTTCACACATACTCTTTCTTTAGAGTATACCTTGACTCATGCACCTTCGACTTTGTGTCCACAGACAAGGAAATAGGCAGCAAAAGTCTGTCTGCCTACGCCAACAGGAAGTTTCTTGCTGACTTTGGTGCAGTCATTTATTCTCAACACTTTTCTTGGAAGAATAAATCCATTAATTTATTCTGCTTTTATTTTTAGAAATCATAAAAGGTGTTCTGGAAAGTAATGGGTTTGCATGGCAAGAAATGCAGGGTTGTAAAGCAAACCATATAGAAGTGTTTGCCATTTGCCATGTTGGTGCAGGTGAAGCTGATCTCATTTTTTTCTTGAAGTTCAAACACCCAAGAGTGCAGCTTTCAAAACTCATCCTCTAAGGAACTGCAGACACTCAGGGCTTCTAAGCACCCCTGTTTGAAAGCAGACAATTGGCTGACTTATTTGTAAAGAGAAAAAACTAAAGGAAATGTGTGTGTTGACAGCAGAAGATTATACAAATCTGCAGATTTTCCATCTTCAAAATCTGCAATTATATCTCTGATGAGAAGTAGACTAGTGTTTGAGAAATGTGAAAGTGATGGCAGTATATTATATTAAAGATGTGGGGATGATTTCTTTGGATAGATTATAGTATCTGCTACTACCTTTATTCCAGTATATGAAAGTTAAATGCTAAAGGAAGAGTTTATAAATTGAAAATATGATGTATGTATTGCAAGCAATCTCTTACATAAAGCATTATTTCAATTGCACTTATGCTGCTAATGTAAATGACATATGAACAAAATCAGTTCTGAAACCTGGTTGTCTACTATTGCACTGCTACAGAGAGTGTGAAACAAAGGTGTCTAATGTTTATTTTGCAGAAGTGCATGTAGCTACTCAGGGTACAAGGCAGTGAAGCTCCATTGTAGTTTACTTTTTACTAATATGTATAAGTATGCATATAACTTATAATTTTTTTCATTACAATTTCAGTCTTACTTTTATTTACAGTTTTTCACCTTTGAACAATACAAGAAGCTACTCGGATATGCATCATTACCTCCAGGACTGGTATGTACAGATACAGAACTTCATGTTCTAATTTAATATGTGTATACCGAATAGTCTCATCTGCTTTCTCCCCTAGAAGAAGCCCAAAATTAAAGGGTCCGGCTCAATCAACAGTTTTTCAGAACAGACTTGTGCCTCAAAAACATTGATAAAGAATTTATCTAAGTAATAAATTCATGAATTTTTATATCAAATGTCTTCAAAATAATTCCCTCCAATGCCATAGAATTTAAAATGAATAACAGCAGACAACATGAAAGAGTCTGTATGCAGCCTGTCATTCTTCTTCTTGCAAAATAGCAGAAAAAGTTGAACATTATCAATGTTTATTTATTTGTGTGATAGCGACTAGTTTGATACCTTAACCTCAAAGTGTTATTCTGCAAGGCACAGTGCAGCTATAATGAAAATACAGATCTTAGTCTTATTCTAAAGACTTTCTAACATAAACATAAGTTATGGATAAGAAATTGCTACATCCTTTGAAGTCAATGGCAAAACTGTCTTACTTATCAGTGGGGCTAGGAATTCATCTCAAGAACATAACTGCTTTAAAAACAAAATACAGGACATACATATACACAGAGAGTCTTTAATGCTAAGATGTAGCTTGCATGTGTAATCTGCATTTTTATATGTTGAGCTTTATTCTGCTATTATACCATTTGGAGAAAAATACTTTTTGTAAGAACTACTGCTTCCTGAGGTGCAAGAATGTAAATCATAATAAATATATATTTTTCACAATAATGGCATCACAACTGTATGAAAATGTATTTTTATGGTTACGCTATAAAGGTTTTGGTTATTTCAGGTCTCTTTCAAACAGTATTGCTTCCATTTACATCTGCCTATCATTGCTGCGAGTGAATGGTCGTAGAATTATATTAACTAGTTTAAAGCAAGTTTCCTCTTCCTCTTACTAATTCCATTGACCCTACAGTTGTTTACAGTCTCTCCTATTTTATCTGGTATTTTTCAGCAGGTCCTTCTCATCATTAGGTGTAAATAGAAAGACTGATATTTGTTCTCTAGTGAGTGGAAAGAACAGAGCTTAAGGTTCTGTGGTACCCCAGCACTATTTGAGGGGAGGCAGAAGGGGAAATATGCTGAAAGCTTGTAAATATGCAATGGCTGACCTAGAGCTGCTGTGATGCTTATAACAAATACAGCAAGCATCAAACACCCCCGATATTTTTGGTGCAGTACTGTTACCACAGAGGCATTTTTGACCCTAAGATATGCATGGTAGTGAGGGAAAAAGAAGACTGAGAGAGGTTCTGGTCTAAGCTAGACAGAATGTTTCTAGGTACCTCAACAGACCTCATATCAAGGCAACATTTATTGTTAAAAGAGAGATACATACATTAACACCATCTTCCTGCTGGCTTCAGTTCATGATGAAAGGTTCTTATCTCACTGTAAAAGATTTGTTAGTAACACAGTCTCCTCCAAAGGCAGTAAGGCCAGTGTTTGCCACTACCCTTCTAACTTTACATTTGTCTTTTTCTTGACCATTCAAGAGTCCCTGTTCAAATCGCTCTGTATTAAGTTTTTTCTCACTATTGTTTTCTCCTTTTCATTGGTTTCTTTGAATTTCAGCAAATGTACTCATTATATTGTATCTTAGTCCTGGGACTTTTTTTTTCAGCACCACAGAGTTTGGGGTTGCTATGTGGAAGCAATAAAGTGTAAAGTGGTCATTAAATTTAAACCCTCTGAATTTTCTCAATTGACTTGAATATTTTAATACTATTTTTTCTTACAAACAAAATGTTTTAAAATGCTGCAAAGCAGTAAGTATCTCCATACCTATAGTTGAAATCTACCATCAGCTTCTAAATAAATGGAGTTGATTCATCCTTACAGTGAATGCAGACATTTCCCTTTATGCCACTCATTCCCATATAAACCACTCTAAGATTGATACTTATCTAGGTGTACTTTACTTCTACTTGTGCAATTTGCTTAAGTACTGTTGAGCTATCTCAATTTCTTACAGTAGAGTTAGTATGTTAATGTTTTGTGCTTAATGCTCAGTTCAGACATTTTGTTTTTTCCAGTCCTGCATAACTGCATCTATATTTGTGTTATTATTAAGACTCTACCCAAAGATAACATGAGGGCATTCTTTTTCCATGTTTTTGTAATAATTTGGTACCATATTTTTCCTTCCGGATGAAAAGAGAATTCATGGACAGTGCTGTGACATTTTATTTTGTCTTTTTTGGAATCTGGTTTATGGCTATTGTCATATTGTCTTCATGAACTGTCAGCATTTAATCAAGGGCTAAAATTGTTTAGCAATAGAATACTGCTGCATTACTGTAATCTTGCCATTTGCATTGTATCATTCGGTTTCATAATCTGATGTAGGGGAGGTTTTACTCCTTAATTTTTAACTGTCATTTTAACTTTCCTAGGCATTTGCAGTTGCTGGCTTGGGATCTGGGTTGACAGAGGCCATTGTGGTTAACCCCTTTGAAGTAGTAAAGGTTTCCTTACAGGCCAATCAGAACGCCTTCAAAGAGGTATGAAAATTGCTTCATTCTCCTTTTTCTGCATAATGCACTTCGGGGTTCATATTTAGAGCAGAATTTCTATAATATATTGGGTTGATGTAAATGATGTTCCCACAAGCTTAACAGAAATGGAAAGAGACTCAGTAGAAAATGCATTCAGATATGCAGAGATGCACACAGTATTGTCAGAGGCATCAGCATCTCCATTGTAAATGTTCTGTGCCTGAAGTGCACCTTCATCTCATCTCTCCAGAGCAGCCAACAACCCCACACTGTGAGGAACAGTAATCCAGAAGTACAAACCCGAGCCTCTTGTAGAAAGTGCATTTACCCCAACAGGTTCCAGACTTCAAGTGATCACTGAAGGTTAGAGTAAAACATCATGGCCCTGTGCCCTATCCAGAGTCCAGCTGGTGTGTTTTGTGCTATATTTCTTGGATGAAATTATTTATACTATAAGACTTAGCGTTTATTAGAACAAACTGGAAAATTGTTATATAATAAAGAACACTGATAGTTTAAATTCTTGATTCATTTCAGTTTTATTATTCAAATACTATTTTGTCCAAAGAAGTCAGTATGCAAAACTAACTTTGTCCGTGGTTCTGGGTACTGCTGAAAGTGGAAAAAGTTTAAACTGGAAAGCAATGATTCATCAAAATCAAATGTTCCCAGGAAAGCACCAGCTTCTAATGTTCCAGGCTAAAGTGAAGGAAGGCAGTAACAATTGACTAACAGTATGACTAACAATTGTCATATCAGCTTTTGCAAAATCTTTTGAGAAATCAGCTGTACTGTGATAGGAGAGCCAAATCACATAAGCATGTCATGAAATGGTTGGCTGAGTCCCTGGTGAGGCATGATTTTTGGGTATTCTACTACTAAGTTTTGACTGCGTTAATACTTACATGCCTTCTAGCACTCATCTGCACAAATTGAACCCTTTTGGGGGATGCATAGTAAAGAGATTTATCACTTGGCCATTTACTTAAGCTGTTTAGGCCAAGCTTCTCAGGTACACTTTGGAAAAATGCAACCACTAATTTCCAAATGCCATAGTCTAGCTGGTACTTACTCTGTAACTCATCCAGAAAAGTATGCTCTTCCAGAATAATTCTTAAAATGTTTGGTAAACTTCTGTTCTATTCTCAATGCATGTGAAAGAGATGTTTGTTTGCTACATGTCTCCAGTCTAGGCACTTTTTAACCTTGGGCTGCAAAGCCACTGAAACAAATAGGTAAAGTACAGGATAAAAAGTTTAGGATCCTGTAAGGAGAGAGACTAAAAATGGGAAAAAGCAATGTGTGAGAGGATCTCTCTGAGTCTGAGGTGTTTTAGTTTGTAAATTTTATGCAATTATTTACATTATTTACAGCATCCCTTCCTTGGTGACTTTCCGAATACTCCAATAATCACAGTGTAGCTGTCCAAAAGCATTCTGAGTTGTTTTGTTTCAGGTGAATATTCTTTAATTTAATTTAAATGCAAATTTTCACAAAATCCAAATATTAGTATACTATTGTAAAATAAAATTGTGAAAGAATGCTATTTGGACTCCACTGGGAACTTAGTTTACATCTAAAATATGAACTATTTACCCTAATAAAAAAATCCAAGGGAAATTAAGTTCTTGAATCACAATGATAGTTAAATCATAGACATTATTAATTTTCAATATATCTTTAAAAAAGTGCTAGAATTTCAAAATTTGCTGTGAATTAGAAAAAACTCCATTGACTTCATTACCATGATCTCAAGTTCTCATTAAGAATATGTTGAAGAACATTCCACACTAAAGCATATAAACTCAAGGCTGTTGGAAGAAGCACATCCAGAGGTTATATTATTCAGTGTAAGGCAATGGTACACTCATTTCATTACCGTGCACTGTTCTTCTAAAAGGTTTAAGTAAAGTGTGTACCTATCCCTTTGTGGAGCTTTCATACTACCTGATGAAACCTAATGCAGTTCACATATTTCTTTGACTATTGTATTGAAATAATAAATATATCTTGTTTAAAAGGAACAAGGAAGAGTATGAACACATGCACTCACACACATACTCCTGCACACCCCCAAAGCAAATATTCACACCCCTTGGTGACAGCTGAATTGTTCTGTGCTACCAGATCATCTTTCGAAGGTTGATAGATTTAAAGGTGAAGGCCACTAAAAATCACGTATCAGCACTTTTGTAATGTGGATTGCTACGGGTAAAAATAATTGTGAATTTTTTTAAACTAAATTGCAAAAAGGACCAACACCTCGTTGTTTGGTTTTCCTCTTTTTTTTTTTCCTTTTTCCCTGTAACCCTGAATAATTCACTGGCTATAGAAACTGGTGTGATGATTAAAATCTTCTCACCTGACTTAAGAGTTGTGATTAATTAAACAAATACAAGTTTCTGCTTTATAATGAGAATGTGGCTCCAGATTCCATTGACTAGGTCTGTATTGAGTAAAAGTCAACGGTTGTGTGAACTGAATTAACTCCATATGCTTATACAATAAATTCCTCCATCTAAGGTCCTCCCATCATCAGTGATGAACCACAGACCTTCTATGGCTTGATCAGCTGACATGAGGATGCCTACTTTGGTAACAGTGAAGTGCTGTCTAAGAGAGCCCTCTTTATTACTAAAGGACTGAAAAGGGAAGTCAGATGTAGACATTGCAGGTATCTACATTTGGACTAATGAACTCCATCTCAGTTGTTCAGCAACTGACAGGCTTTCCCTCTGAGTCATTAGTAAATACGTATTTGTGATAAGGGATATCAAGGGATACCTTACTGTTGAAGGTTGCTGTATTCAGCTTAAATCACTTTAAACAGGACCACTAGTTATTTTTTAAAAATATAATCTCCATTTTTTTTGCATGAGAAAGGATGTTATTGCTAGTATCTGGACAATTTTCTGTGTTGGGTATAATAGATTTTGACTTGAATCCTTGGGGGTAGTTTAAAGGTAAATTATAGTAAAATGTTAATGCAGAGCATTGACAGGATAACATTAGCTATGAAATATGAAAAACCAGAGTGAAACTTAGTATTAAAGACTAAACTTGTGATTCACCTCAATAAGCAGTCATATGCTGTGTCAGATATAATAGGCATCATTTGGCTGATGCTGTTGATTCTACCACAGTGACATTTTGAAATGGAAAGCTATTAAACAAATAAATTTATTGAAATTAGCAGTGTTCACGGCATTGCAGTCAAAATTTTTCTATATTTTCATGTTTGAACCTCCTAGTGGAAGTCATGTTTTGCCTTTCTAATTATATATTTGGTTACCAGGAGCTGGCTTTATGCTTTGGAGAAAGCCAAACGTAGTTCAAAAACTTTTTGAAAGTAACTTTTCTATAATGCTGCTAAAAAGAAATGTAAAATATTGAGAAGGGGAACAGCTAATTCTGAGTATCACAGTATACTAAAAAATAGATCAAATTTGTGTGGAGTCAGGCAGATCATGTCTTATCTGAGGAAGTCTCCTCCTTCCTGGCTTTCATTAAATTGGCTGACAGAAATGATTTCTGTGCCTTTTGAGCATTATTTTCAAAATGGGATTTCTAAAGGCAGCTTCCTAAATCTGTATTTTAGAATTTTAATAGGTGCTCTGATTTTCAAAACCTAAGTACAATTTTAAGTCAAATAATTCATTAGAAGGGCAAAACAGGTTTTCCAGTTGGATGCTTAGGAAAAGTTTTCCTTCTTTTCAATATTTTCAAGATTTAAATTGTGCTGTGTACCCAATAATCCCTTCAAAAGTCAATGTCCTAAAGCAGTGGTTTGCATCCTGAACAGCATGAAGCACCTCAGAGGATTCAGAAGGGTTCCCAGATAATATACATGCATTTTGTCACCCTTTCAACCCTATTCATAACATTGAAGCTGCAACTGCCAACCTGATCTTCAACACAAATATTTCTAGCTTCCCTTGCTGCTCTAATTTATGGCTCTTAAGAACTTTCTTCTGTAGCCATAATGGCTCAAAAAATTCCTGTTCTAGTTCTGTCACTTTTATCACTCCCTCATCATGCATATTCCTGTGCCATTGATTTTACTAGAGAAACTTTTTTTCTTTTTATTTTCCAGAATAATTGTTATATACTTTAGTTGTGTAAGGGTTTCATCTGTCATAATCTTAACAGCACAGCATCAATGACGAACAAAAAAACCCTGTTGCAAAATTCACACATTCAAAGCTACGTGTGGCTCTATATACTTTTTAAATTATTATTATTGTTATTATTCAAAGACTTTTTTTTTGTTTTCAGGATCCTTAGTCTTTTACAGTACTCAAGTCATGCTTTCATTTTGTTTTGCAATCAGAAAAATGAGTAATCTTTTTTTTATTAAAGTTGTGATTTTTATGTGGTCATGGGAAAGGGAAAATAAATATGGTGAGATAAGATAAAATTACAAGAATTGACAACACTGTGTCAACAAGATGGAAATGATGCTATGTTTACTGTTTTCTTTTTGTAAAGATGATCTCTTCCTTCTTTTTCTTAACTTGTGTAGCAACCATCTAGCTTTGTTCAAGCTCGGCAGATCATTAAAACCGATGGTCTGGGCTTCCAAGGACTCAACAAAGGTCTTACAGCAACACTGGGCCGTCACGGAGTTTTTAACATGGTTTACTTTGGGTTCTACTTCAATATGAAAAGCATTCTTCCAGTTAATAAAGTAAGTTATCCATACAAAGGAATAGACAATCAAATAAGAGGTTTGGCATTTTAATTAATACTGTATTTTTCTGTGAAAGCTGTGGTATTTAGTAATAAACAGTGACTAACCTATCTGTGTTTTGCAGAATTCTATAGCATTTTAATGAAAACAAATGAAGGTCTTGTACTTCTCACTTTTTAAGCATAGCTGAGTATAGTCATGTTGGAATTATCATTTTTATGAATTTCCCTTTGTACCATGGTAGCAATGTGAAAAGGCAGCAACCGAAATACAGGCATGTTATGGTTATGTTGAGTATGTATGCACTTTTTTATGGTAAATTGGATTAGAAGAGGAAAATCAGTTTCTAGAACTTCTTTCAGTATTCACAAAGAGGCTAAGCTTGAAGAGATGGCAGAGCTGCAGTAGGTAGGTTATTCTGTCCAGGTAATGGACCTTTTTACTCAAAAGAGAGTTCAACCTTGTGTTGAAGGCTGACTGGGAAGATTCTTCCATATGGGAGAGAGACAGGCCAAGACAGGACATACAGAGTCATGCACAGGGACTTTATGTAGTTTATGAGTTGAAAAATAAGAATTGTTATAGCTTTAATTTAGTTTAAAGCAACTTTGATAGTCCTATATTTCTTTAAATAACAAAGGAAATATTTCCCTTTACAATAAAGGGAAATTTTACTAATGAAAACATGGTAGTATCAGCAACTTTCTAAATTACTCTGTTCACAACAGCTAATGGTTTATTGATGATTTCAGTACATTACTTACTGAAGTGTGTTTTCACTAATGTGATTTTTAGATGATGACAGTTAAACAGTCACAGGTGTAGTATGCAGTGATGTACATTTAAGAAGCAGCAATTTAAATCAAAAGGGATCAGTTTCTATTCCCAGATGAAGTAACACCTCTTTTTTTTCTACACTTCTGAGTAGCCTGGTATTTTTGTTGGCAACATTGTGTAAATGGAGAAAAGCTCCACTTAGTTTCAGATCATTACAGCAAACTGAATTGTTCAAGACCAGGTGACCCACAAGTTTCTACAAGTTTCTTTTAGAGTATTTAAGCATACTTTACAATGTCCTTTAATCACATATTCTAAAAACTCAAGGCACAAGCATAGCTTGATACTGAGATAGCAGTAAACACATTTATGTTGATCAAGTGATGGAAAAAATTACAATCACTAC
>NW_016690344.1:827641-835269 GCF_001604755.1 Lepidothrix coronata | reverse complement strand
CCTTTGCTCACTGCCACCTCCAAGTGGCTGTCGTATTTCTTAACAGTATGAAATTTCCTCACTGCCTGTTAAAAACCCCCTTTGAAACCTGGCAAACTACAAAACTCATTTCAAGTTGGGCACTGCCTGACCCACCTGCTACAGATGTGCCTTCTGATACAAGGGCTGCTGCATCAGACCGTGAGAACTGTGTGGTGTGTTGTTTTGTAAGAGAAAGGGTCTCTAAACTTCTATAGGCAAAGAAGAAGAAACAGGAAACCAAAACGGGCTGTTCAGATTGGTGACTAAGTAAGATAGCAGATAATTTCATTTTAGTTGTTTGCAGATATATGCCAACATAGAAGTTCTATGCAGAAACAGAGAGGGGAAAGTGCGTGTAGTGCTATGGACTTGAGGAAATAGTAAGGCAAGGTGATTTAGAAGACAGAATCAGAATGGGTCAATGAATAACCTCAGAGCTACCATTGAAGTTCAAGTTTCAGGATGACCTGGGAATTAAAAAAAAATTAAGGTGGCAGTTCTGTATCCAGTACATCACAAGTCACCCATTGATCATTATTCTTCACTGTGAGGTGTCCTGTGGCTGTTGAAATGACAGTCCATACTGTTTAAAGATTTCAGCCCAGGCCATCATCACCAAAACATCTTGGCACCCGAGGGGGCAGTGTATTACTATCTCACCTATTCCTGCACTGTGCTATTTCCATAGGCAAGACAGACATGAAGTGTAAGGAGAGGAATCTTCAGTTAAAAAAAAATATGAAGGATTTCTGTTTTCCTACAGAAATTATAATAATGCTTGAACTGATAACCACATTCCACCATAACTGGCAGAGAGTCAGGCTTAAAATAGCTACATTTTTGTAAGACATACAAATAATCATTTAGAAGAAGAAGAGATGCTTATGAGTGCCCCAATTGAGGGAAATTTTCAGTGGGAACTTATGCCTTATTAAACACTGAATTCCATGGGGAAAAGCCCATGTAAGATTTAGTCTGGACTTTCACCTTTTAAGACATCAATATCATCAGTCACAAGGGCTGATAGGATATCAAACTTCTTTAGGTCTGCTATTCATGGGGCTACTCACTTTATTTCTGTTTCATAAATTACTGTATAACTGAGACTGAAGATGGGTAGTGCTGACAAAGGTACCGGATGTAGGGATAAGCAGTAAGACATCCATTTCTCAGTGCCCTTTTCTGCATAGCGAGCCTCTAAATGATGCCAGGAAAAGCTGACCTGCTTGTAACCGCAACATTTCATGAACATCTGATCATCTGCAGAGTGACTCAATGGGGAGAGCTGCTTCAAGTTTACTATGTAAATGCATAAGATGAATAGAAGTCCACTCATTAACTGTGGTCAAGTCTTGATTAAGTCACAAACAAAAAGTGTGAATATTCTTTAAAACAATCAAAGCATGATATTATCACAACAGTGATGAGATTCACTCTCATCTTTTCTTTTTCACCTTTGGCGGAGACTTGCAATGAGTCTACATAGTTTTCTACTCCTTGGTGCTGATTTCTTCTGCGAATTTTCACACCTCCAAAGCATCTTATCTGTACCAGCCTCTCCCTCTCACAGTAGAATTTAATAGCCTTTCTTCCCAGCTCTTTTCTAGGATTCAGCAGGAAAACCTGGACCCTGTCTCTCCTCTGGGTTCTGGCTCAGTGTCTCTGTTTAAAAGCAACTCGTTTCAGTTTTTCATCTGTTCCATGTTGCTTTCCTGAGAGCTATCTCACACCTTTCTTTGAATATACCTTTTCTCCTCTGTCTTGAAAGCTCCCCTTCCCCAGGCATACATATTCCTCTCTTCCATTGTCTGTTGCCACAGGAAGCTCCTTTTAGGGATTAAAACCAATTATCAGGCTGGCTAAAGCAGTTCCTTATAGCCTGTTTTGCTGCCAAATGCTTAATTATAATCAGTGTGGCCTGGGTCAGGTCTTGCGGCATCTCTTAATTTCCCGTAGGAGTTCTTATGCTATTACACTTTATGTTAACCAAAAGGGACAGCAAGCAACACTATTCCATACTCCTGGCCCATCTCCTCTTCAGTTCCATAACTCCAGGCTACACTAGGAAGAACCAGAGTTGAGCAAAACAAAGCCTTGACTTTTAAAGTCTCCCCTGTCATACACAGGAATTTGCAGCATATAGTGCAAAGGCTCTCAGCTCCACTACTGGCTTCTCTGCTGACCCTTTATATGATCTTGAGCAAGCATTTTTAAATTTAGTGGTCATTTCAAATCACTTTTGCCACTTCTGTGCCAAGTGTAACTCATTTATAAAGCTAATGTTATGGTTACCATTTCAAAGAAGTTAAGGAAACTTAATGCAACTATTACACTCTACATATTAAGTCTGGGCTAACTTCAGTAGACTGCTTTCTAATTGCCAGCTTCAAACATCACACTATTATCATTATTCATTATTCATGCAATTTCTTGGGAATTGGTATTCTCCTTATCCAGCAAGCATTAGTCTCATATGGTGAATTTATCTATAAGGTGACCAGAAGTACCAAAACATATTTATGAAAGTATTCTTTCTCATAAAATATGTACCTCCAGCAACTGAGGGGAAAAAAAAAAGGTGAAAAAACCCCAAGACATTGAATAACTGAAGCAAAAACTTCTAGAAATAGCTTCAGTTAGGCAAATTAATATTTATTGATCTTTTGGGTTTATTGATTTTTTTTTCATTAAAAATAGTGTTAAGTTTTAAGTTTCTTTGTGACATATTCTGCCACTATTACTCAGACTGAAAAGGGCCTCTGTTTTTTACAAGAGTAAAAAATGGACTTGGAGCTGTTCCTTCNGAAAAAATTACAATCACTACTGCAGAATATTCAAAATAATATGCAGGTAAGGACAAACACTTATGTGCAACTCGTATGGGAATCCTGAAATGTCCTTCCATAGCAACTGAAGAATAGTAATAGTATTTGGCATAAGCGTGCTTTCCTAGCCTTTTGGATTTAAAAAAATAGGAAACAATTATTACATTAGTTGAAAGATTCAGAGCTTTATGATCTAAAAGAAATTAGCACTTCATACAGATTTCGTATGATGTAGAAAAATTTTAACATTACAACATAGGTTTAAATACATGTAGAAAACAAAAGAGAAATTACTTTAGTGTTCTCAGGCAGTGGCCCAGCTGTCCTCACATATTAGCAAAAGCAAAAGGCTGTTTAATCAATGTGGGATTAGGTTGCATTAGCTGAAGATAAGAGCAGAGGTTTGCCTTGTGCTTGACCAACGTGAAGTGGCTTTTATAGAGGCTTGCACAGTGGCTACATCTGTGCTAGTTAATTGAGCAGCATCACTGAAACTCAGTCATCTGTACTGATAAATGTTCCTTGGCACAGTTTTGGCCCTGGCCAGCCAATACGTTTCCTGGGCGTGGCTTAGGAGCTAGTGCAGACAAGGAACCATTCCTACTAAGCTGGTTTCAGGCAGCCAGTATGTTTTGAATGGTAATAGCTTTTAACAGTGCTAAAAAAGTTAATAGGACTCTCTAGGCCAGCTAGCATCAGTGCCACAGACAGTTCTGTACATATAGATATAGCCAATAATTCTGATCAAACTCCCATTAAAAATCAGATCAAATCTTAACCTGAATTTAAGAGAATATAGATCAGGCCTCATCTGGCTTGCACTAGCCAATATTATATTCAGCTATTTAAATACACTGAATTTCACTTCAGTGCCTGGTAAATGGAAGTATTCAACAATAATTTGTGATCTGTAAATTAAACCCCTTCTGTCAGTGGGCTAAGTTATCAAATCTCTACAAGGAATTTGGTAGAAGCTGATTTGCAGTTAGTCTGAAAAATATTAAACAGTTGTAACTTCTCAAGATTTCTCACATACTTTATTTCATTACACTTGATTTCATGTCTCTTTCTATATTTTGCCAGAAAAAACAAAGTCTTAAAGCCCATCTTGTAATATTGACAAATACGTAAAAATTGTGAAATAAGAATACTATACTTGTGAAATAATTTTGGTTCTTGACTAAGTATTTGCTGTTCACCATCTATAAACTTAAGTGGAAAATGTTAGGAAACGTCTGAATGAGCATTTTAGTTGTCAGCAGTTCTAAACTGTGCATTAAATTTGCATCCTGATGTTTGCAGCTACTTTACCAAAAATGATAAACCTTATATGTTGAGTGGTCAAATGATATAAATTACATGTATGGGTTGTAAATGTCCATAATGAATAAATTTTCGTACATTCAGTCCATTCTACTAAACACACAATTTACAGCCAACCTTGTGCTCTGTTTACTGAAAATAGAATAAGCCAAATTTCTTTCAAGTGCCACTAATGTATCAACCACAGAACATTAACAGCTATGCATCTGCCTTAGCAATGAAACTCATCTGCAAATTTATATTGTCTCAGTTTTATGGCACTTGCTTTTATAGCACATTTCATAGCCATCCAGCAGATTTTGCTTTTCAATTTTTTATCATAATTAGATTTGATGGTAAATATTGATTTCATTAAAACCTTTGCTCACTGCCACCTCCAAGTGGCTGTCGTATTTCTTAACAGTATGAAATTTCCTCACTGCCTGTTAAAAACCCCCTTTGAAACCTGGCAAGTTTCTTTGTGACATATTCTGCCACTATTACTCAGACTGAAAGGGCCTCTGTTTTTTACAAGAGTAAAAAATGGACTTGGAGCTGTTCCTTCAAAGGTACCTGCTTCTCTCCATTGCATATGTGAGTGTGGTGTCCTGCCTTTGAATCTCTGGATTGCACCTAAGATAGGTGGTTAAATCTGTACAAATGTATCTAGTATGGTGAGTCGTTATCTATTATAAAAATATTTTTCAATTATTCTGAAAAAATTACAGTAACTGAGTTTCAAGCATACATGCCTTTACCAAAGGCTTATTTCACTGCTGGATTAATATCTGTGCTGCTTATTGAATTAAGTAACCTTTCCTCAGTAGGGATGAAGATAGTTAAGAAGCTTTTGACTGAGATCAAAGATTTAAACAGAGGTTTTGACAAAGTGCCCAGCAAATAAACAAGAGAATGAAATGGCCAGCAGAGGAAAGCCCAGGGCTTTGGAAACTGAAGCTGATAAATTAAAACTATCTCCAGTGGGTGACATTCCTATACATGGGTGTATATATTCTAGATTTAGGGCTAGAATTTCAGTTGCTGGAAATTATGGAATAAAAAGGAAGGAAATAAGCAGCATATGATTCAGGAAGAACTTACTGAGTCTCCACTTATTAAAAAAATTTACGATAGAAGTAATATATAAAAAGAAAAGAAATAACACCTCAAAATTTTTTCTCCCCAAGAAAGTGGGTAAATCCAGCAGGACACACATAGATATGGCATTTATCAGGGATGCCTACATTTCTCTTTGGTTTTAATAGCTGCTGGTGCTCCCAGGGCAGGGATTAAGGTGTGCAGGTAATGTGATTGTGAAGAGCTTGGTAAAAAGGTGCAATGATCACAAATTGTTATCCAACCATGGCTAAGTTATTCCACTGTGAATAATCAAACTGCTATTTCACTTCCTTGTGGAATGCTGTCCTGTGCTGTGGCACCATCTAAAATCAAGTGTCCATTTTATATGTTCTGCTCATACTACATAAAAAATTGGCTTTGCTTAAAAACAGAATTCATATATGTTTTTCCTCCATTTCTGCCATTTATGAAAGCAAGAGGAGCATGTCAGAATCTTTTTTCCTAATGAACAACATACAAAACATATAATATTTGGTCATTGAGCTGCATAGTGCAGAAGTTAGTGACAATAGTGTGATGATAACTGCCTCAGATATCCAGTTGCAGCATTAGCACTAGAAGATACCTTATCCTTAAGTCTCCTTCCATAGGATTCTAGACTGTTGGGAATATTTGGGCATTGTCCATAGGGCAAAAAAAGGATAGATTTTGGTGTAAAAAGAAAAACACTGCTTCATAATAACACCAACTGGCACCTACCTGATAGATAGCAAATGTTCCTTTGTCCATGTAACCACTGTATGCAGAGGCAGAAATTATGTTTGGAAGTCTCTTTTTCAATTGAAAGCATTATGACAGTAAAATGCCATTAAGATATGCTTTTAGAATAAACAATTTAATTATTCTTAACAGATAAATTTATATGGAATCTGTTATACAAAATAAGTTACCTAGATATTACACTGATTAATGCCATAGAAAAATCTTTCCCATGAGGTTTATAATAAAAAAATCGAGTTACAGAGTTAACGTAGTGTATATCATGGTATATTTGGTCAGAATCCAGTTTTGTGAATGATAAAAATGCTGCCTTTCAACTTTTTTTGTGTCATGAATACTGGAATAGAAATAACTGATTTGTTTTAATTTCTCTTTAGTTGTATTAGTGCAGTGTCATGTTGTAATACATACTCACTTGATTGAACAAACCCACTTTATCCTGTACTCTGTGGAACTCCCAATCATAAAGCAGGCAACACTGGCACTGGGATTTCACCAGAACATTAAATGTTCAATTATTCAAATATAAAGAATGTGTCAGGAGCAGTAAGGCTTTGAAATTTGTTGTTTAACAAGTAAATATCTTTGCCAGACATATATTGCCTAGCGTAGAGGGCAGCACACCATGCTTGGTGCTTGGCACCAAATTGAATTGCATAACAAAAATAATTCAGACCATTCTGGACTGTGAAAAGTCAACAGAGCAGTGGTAACCTCCCTGCTGTAGCCTGGTTAGAGGAGGTTATTACAATCTGGAATAGCACTTAGCTATTGGGTGCGGGTACAATCCTGCGCCTGCTGCCTGAAGCTAGATAGGCACCATTCTGAAACAGGGCTGCCCCACCCTTACCCCTCCAGTTTCAAAAGGGGTCCTCTTCTCTTCTCTAGATAACAGAAATATTGGCTTTATTCTATTTGCATTTAAACCACTGTATGTACAAAATGAACAGAAATTTGTTGCTTAGATCTTTGCTAATAAAGTACTACAGTACCAAAAGCCATTATAATTTTTAAAAGATTATTACCAATATGTTTCATGTTTTGTGAAATCAAGTTGTTGAATTTTTCTGCGAGTAATAAAGACCCCTGTTGATTTTGACATTTCTTTCTAAATACCTGTGCAGATTTCGTCCAGTGCATATTATGGAAGTTTTAATTTATTTTTCTTGTTGCTAATCAGGACAGGAAAACTTCCTTGATTTCTTTTTCATTCAAAAATGTACAGGCTTAGGAAACAAAAAATTGTTCTTTTTTAATATTGTGCTGATGTTATAACATGGCAAGATCATTTGTTGTTTTAATGATGATTTTCTATAATTAAAGTTCTTTCATGAATAAGGTGTCTTGCCTATTGAAAACGAATAGCATAAAAAAAATAATGTGCATAGGAAATGTCCTGGAACACACTGCCCTGTGATTTTCACTACTGAGAGAAATAGGATTAAACTTGCTCCAAGAGACTTTGACTCCCAGATAAACTCTGGGTTCTTTGATGTCATAGAAATGCCAAGGTAGGAGGTCTTTCTAAAAGATCAAATAAAACCCATTTGAACTGTGAACTGTGAGTGAGCAAAGAAGTCTTTAGATGCACTTCTAACCTATTTATAACTTTTACCATGA
>NW_016690344.1:802641-825141 GCF_001604755.1 Lepidothrix coronata | reverse complement strand
CTCTGTCAAAAAGAGCAGAAGCCCCAGTTTGAACAGTATCCCATTCCCACGAAATTCTTTCCAATTGTGCAAGTTGGTTTAATAGACAAGAACACACATGGGTAAAAGCAAGTAGGTACAGAGTCTGTACTGCAGTATAAAGGAGGCATTAGGTTTGTCTGTAAATGTTTGCATATCCAATCCATCTGGCTAAGTGCTAGACTATGCCTGGTTATTGTGCAGGGTAAGGAAGAAGGTGGGGGTGGGAAAAAAGGAGCTCTGGAGCTAAAAGCCTTTTCCCTGACACTCTAAAGATACTAGATTACATACAGGACAAAGAGAAGGCAGGGGTTTCCTTTCCCAATACCTCTTAGCAAAGCAGATTTTGGAATAAAATTTTCCATCTTACAAATGATTATGCATTCTGGCCCAGATCCAGCAAGACAGTTAAGTGTGAACTTCGTTCTAAATACTTTTGTAGTCCCATTGACTAATATATAGATTTGACTTTCCAATTAAACAATCATTGTGAATGGAAAGTGTCGTGGTTTGAGACAGAAAGGTAATTCATTCTTTCAGGATCTGAGTGCTTACAAAAAAGGAGATACACAAATAGATCACACAGTATGAGAATTGGAATCAGCCTCAATTTGAGTTCGAATCAAATCTTTGACATTGTGTCTATGATTCGTTTGTTGGTCACAGTCTTTTGCAGATTTCTGCTCTGTCTAGCTGTCTGTGAGTTGCTGCTCATAGAGGATTTCAAGTCTGATGATGGTTCCTTAGGGTAAATGACATTGGAAAACTCACGTGGTGGTTCTGTGTGCCTGGTTGTCTTAGCCTATCCCTAGAAAGGTGAGGACAGTTCAGCAGAAGACTGAGATGCCACTCCGAGCCACCAGCTGAGCCAACAGGCAAAGGCAAAGGAAACAAAATATTTATGTCCCAGTGCTGGAACCCACAATTAATACCCTTTTACTCATGCAGCCTCATTCTCTTTTCCCATCTTCTCCAACTAGAAGCTTCTCTATATGCTTTGTTACATATATACCCTCTGAAATGTCCCTTTCTTTAGCTCATATAGTAATTACAGCCCAGTTATAGTCTGGCTTCACTAAAAGTAAAGATACTTTATGGCTTTCAAGCTGGAATTTTATACTGTTATCAATTCTAGCAGATAATGCCATTTCATGAGATCAAAACTTTGCCTGTGGATTTGTAGCCAGGTACATGCACAGGAATATTACACTCATTTCAATACTGTGATTTTCTGCTTTAGACATGGTAAATAAACAAGTGAAAACCTTTCTTGAATCTTACCTGGAAGCATTTTCATCACCCTGGTGATGAATTTTTGTCATTCTACCTGTCAAGTTGCTCTTTCATGGCCAAATCTAACTAAACAAACACAAAAATGTATACATATTCAGATTAACAGTTTCACCTGTAGAAGAACAAAGAAAAATGTTAGGAAAATCACACAGAGAGTGAATTTGATTTAATATGAAATTATTTACATCAACTTTTTGGTCTAATATTAAGTAAAATTTGTATGGTTTAAGAATTGGTGATTTTTTAATGTACTAGGGAATTAGTAGAATTATCTCTTTGCAAATAAAGCTTTGTCATATCCTGGTTTATATTACACACTACAAATGCTCTATAAAATCTTGAAAATACTGAATTTTCTGTGTAGTAAAATATTATCTTTTCTTCCAGGTGGTGCAGTGATGCTTTTGATTTACGAATACGTTTATGCATGGCTTCAGGACACAGTTAATCACAAGTAGCACTTCTGAAAAATGTACTCTTTAAAATTATATGCATTCTAAAATATACTTCAATAAAGTAAAAGTTATTCTTATCCTTTATGGTGTTGAATGCTCTCAGATTGCACTGATATTAATAAGTTCAAAGCAAAGTTGGTCTTCAGGCCATGATCCAAGAAAAAATTTAAACACATGCTTTTCTGTAAGTGCATAACTAAATAGCATTGTTGATATTTGTAATTGTTTTGCTGGATCAAGAGAAAATATAAAGGAGACATAGGGAAAAGTTAGTTTTTAAAGGAATTCTTGTCTGAGAATCGTCTTATATAGCTATACACTTTTTTAAAAGTTTCAACTGAAATAGCAAGATAATAACGTTCAGGGGATTTTCAGGAAAAAAAACGAATAATCCTGGGGGACCAGATACTAAGCTAGTATAAACTGACAGCTCCATTAACTCCACATTAAGAACATGACCCATACTCTGCAGCTCTTGAGTAATCTTGGGTCCAGTTTCAGTTAGCCCAGTGTGATTTCAGCAGTCATAGAAGAACTTTTTAAGTTGTTGGGAGTTCAGATAGGAAAAGAACAGCCACAACCTTAAAAATACGCATACCATTAAATATCCTACTTGTTCCTATATTGTAGAAATCTCATTCAGGCCACAGAAGATACTGAAAATAATTAGTCTGAATCAAGTTACGTAAAAAAATGCAAAACAACATGGGACTCGTAGAAGAAATGAGTAAACTAATAAGCAGAAAAAAGTAATTTCAGGCATATGAAATTTTACTGTGAATTTTTTATCCACCATCATATACTATTCCTAAAAGATCTGGCCTGTGATAAAAGTGCTCAGTGCACCCTGACTGCCCCTTTAGCCTTTCATTTCCATCACGGGGTGGTGAAAAATGTTTCCCGACTGATAACACACGCGCAGTTGTAATTAGTTAGCTGTGCACCTCAAAGAAATGTACTTTTCCATAGATAAAAAAATGCTAGAATTGCTACTTTTCCCAGTCACTGTAAATATAAATAATATTTCAGAGATGTACTCATGTCTTTACTAGACGTTATAAATATCTCTGTAAAATACAGTAAATTCTGTTATGCTGACTGACTAAAAATATGGTTTCTGTTCATGCAGTTGTGCCATTCTACATTTTCTTTTAAAAGAACTCTTTCAATAACTTAAAATTACACATTATTCTGTTATAAAAGTGTTCCCATTATATAACTGGGTTTGTTGTCAAATGAGTCTATATCTTGCAATTGCTGAAAGTTTCTGTAACTCCTCATGCTACATTCACCCTGTTAATTTTAATTGTTCTTTCTCTTAACAAGGTACAAACCTGCTAAAGAAATATCTTTCCACATTGTTACTTGAAAATGACAGTTCATGTGAAAAGTCTCATCTCACAGGGGTTTTTAATGCATTAAAAAAGCAATAAAAAGCTAAAAATAGAAATGCATTTTCAGCACTTTCAAGGATGCCTGTATTGACATGCTCAATAAACCTCTTTTTTGTCTGAATTTGGCAACAGGGGCTTCTCATACCTATGCTACTCCATAGCTAAAATCAATAAAATTAATTCTGTTTAGGTTTACAGTTTTAAGGCAAATGTTCCTTGTTGTTGCATTTCATTAGCAGTATTTAGCCAAAGAGAAGACACTACAAAGATAATTTCAAAAACTAAAGCCAAATGCTTCATAATTTGTCTTTTATTAATTTAGAGCATTCAAAATATAAAAATAAAATGCTTTAAACATACTGTATATACATATATAGCCTTCAGTTTTACATCCTTTCCAACATGATTTTTTCATTTAATAGCTCAGCCTGATCTTTGATAAAATGAGAACGATTAGAAAACAGAAAACATCATGAGCTTGGAAAACTAACCTATGAGCATGCCAGCCCAATCCCCCATTACTCCTGGTGTAATGTGGGCTGTGATTCAGTTCTACACCAAAGGACCACGCAAACACAGTTTGACTGTCATAGAAGGGGGTATTATTAGGCTTCACTGATTTCTTTGAAAACATTTGACACTCTGGGAATGAAGTGTAGACTTTTCAGATTAAAAACTTAAATTCTGCACCCACATATACTGCATATTTCCCAAATGCATCCATTGACCTCTGTGGGTTCACTCCAAATTTATACCCTTGTATTTGACAACAGTATTTAACCCTTGTTTATTATTTTTTGAAAAACAACTCCCTTTTTCTCTTTAATTTAATGTAAAGTGGCTTAAAGTTGTGTGGCTAGTAAGCTGATATGTTGCAGTTTTCAGTTTACCCATGAGTATAAGCAAGGAAAAAATTCCTTGTGCAAAGAAGTATTCTGCATCATAGGTTTATATTTTTTAAAAGATTTATGAAAATTCACGCAAAAATAAACTGTCACAGGCAGTTCACAAAGAGCCAAGGTCAGGTACTTTTGCTCACTCTGAGCAACACTTTCTGCACACAGCCCCACTGACTTCCCATTCAGGGGTAAGGTGTCATGTACAGCAGGCAGATGCACAGAAAGCTGTACCTAAACAAACACTAAACAAAATTGTTTATGATGATGTATTCCCATGTGAGGAATAATTAACATCATGTCCTGTCCTTGCTGTATATATAACCCTGATTTAGCTGAAGAGAAGATAGTGCAAACAACTCATACAAGCTAACGATCTGTCTCTCTCTCCCAAAACACACTAATATCCCATGAGAATGTCAGGAAAGACAACTTTTATTCTGGAAATGACCTCATGTAACTCAGAAAAATTTGGAAAATTTTTAATGCAGGCACACTTTGTTACAGACTTGTGAATTCTTGAAGTTTAAAAAAGCTGTGCTATGGAAGGCTTCTTTTTCTTTGTTTTTTTTTTTCCCTTTGAAGTCCCTTTTTTAATTTGCATGGATAACGATAGGAAGACTTACCCAATAATTCTATAATCCAGTAAAACAACAAGGTTGCCAACTTAATCACTTATTTATTCATGATCTTTTTCTTATCTTCTTTTTTTCCCTGTTTTATTTTTAGTGAAGAGCTTGTCTGGAATTAAACCAATGTCTTTCTCACGGTGTTAAGGCTCATCTTATTTCTGCTATAATGGCATAAAGGCAGAATAACACCCATCATGTCACTAAGAGTGTGGCAGAGTGGAAATGCACTTGTGTGCATATTGCCTTTAGTGGTTTCAGAGAAACATTCTTGAAAAAGCGTTCGGCTGAATAACAAGGGTTTCAGCATCTCATTAAAGCTAAACAGCTGTTGAATGCCTTTGAGGCTGAAGAACATGAATGAGCATCTAAGATCAGATTTTCTTTCCTTGGGGCCAGAATACAATACCTGTGTTCTTTATAGAAATGCAGTTCCATTAACTATTTTTTTAATGCAAAAAGAAAAGGTGACAGCAGTCAGCTGAGTCTATCTATATTTTAGTGGACATACTGTGTATGACATAAGTACTGGTTACTAAGATTGTTATGAAAATTTACGCACAGCTATCTTGGTGATGAAAGCTGGAAATCCACAGAGGACTGCATTTTAAGAGGGGACTGTATTTTACTTTCCCACTGAATTAAGGTTTAACGTGGTTTGCAGATAGAACAATATATGAAGAATGATATTTTCTCCTTTGCTTTAACTATGTCTAGTGTAATTTCAGTTATTGAAAAATATTTATAAAAATACACAATATATTAATATTCTGTGAAGAATGAAATGTCACACCAGGCTTTTTTTTTTCCACATTCATATTCTGAACATACCTACAGCATGGGGAAAGCATAATAATAGTCAGAACTTTATTATTGCCCAAGGAAAACAAGTAAATTTTCAAAGATCAGAACGTTTGCTCTCTTGAGATTAAAGTTTAAAGCATAATAACTGGCACAGAGTACTTGCCACTGGATACAGAAATGTAGAAAGGGAATTTGCTAATATTAAATAATATCTGTGTTTGTAGCACCACCACCAGTATACCTATAAGGGAAAAAAATGCTTCAGAACAACTATGTAAACTTTACCAAGAGCCATATTTTACATTCATTAAAGCAGAAATTAAAGACAACTTCCCCTTTAAAAAATTACAACGTATTCTTGGGGCCGAAAAAGCTGAACACAAGTGAGCTGAGAATTACGGTACAATTCGGTTTCTCAGTGGGTTTGTTGACTAACATGGCTTTGTATGCATCTCTGCACAGGTTGCACGCTAACAGCATTTTTCTCTACAGCCTTCAGTTTCGCTCAGGTATTTTCCACCCATTTCTGTTTGTACTCTTCACCTGAATATTGTGTTTCGTGAAGTTGGGAGGCTGGGTATAGCTGTGGAGAGTTACTTAGCTGGATTTCTGCCTTTGCGTCTTCTGACAAAGAGATAACTATTTCATGAGATGTTGAAGCCTCCACTGTAGGCATAAAAACATGATGAAAAAATCCTACCTAAGCCTCATCACCTGAGGCTATCACCTCACCCTGCAAAGACACAGAAAATAGCTAGAAATCACCTTTTTAACTGAAAGAAAGAGAGAAAGAGAGAAAGAGAGAGGCAGAGAGAAAGAGAAATGTAGTGGAAGGTGAAAACAAATGCTGTCAAAAGCCCATATTTACAAATCACAAAGTTATTACTACTGCCTGATGATGGCGATGTGACAGAAGAATCTGAGAGCCACCTACTGCCTTAGTTCTATATTTGATTACCAAAACCCGACAAAACAACCAAAAATGACCTCTTAATAACAGTGCATTGTATAATCTCATCAACAAAAGGGTTGTTCTCTAGGCAATCAGCAAACACCTCCCATTTATGCACCTTTGCTGATTCAAGGCATAGCAGAATTTTCTGTGGTGATTTTTCTTTATTGATTTTTACACAAATCTAAATAACAATTGCACATTTAGAAAGTTTGTGGTGATTAAGAATAAATATCTGTGGTTTGACCAGGAGAGAGTGGGACAAGGCTCCATGAGCCCTTTGAGGGACACAAGGTCTTTAAGAGCGCAACACCACACTTCTCTCACTTTCTGATGTTGTCTTCAGCTTTTGCTATCCCAAAAGTCTTACAGGAGACAAGTCATGAGGAGAAATGCCAGGTATCACCAGCACAAAGAGAACAGTCTGTGAGCTAGGCTCAGGGGATGACAAGCCAGCAAGCTCATTGTTGTCCTGGACTCCTGCATCAGAGAGCAGAGGCTGTGACAGAGTGGCTCCCCTCCCTGGCTGTCTGCATGCCCTTGAACGCCAGCGAGGCAGGGATATCGCAACTGTGAGGGGACAACGGGGTGCCTCCAGCGTGCTGCCAGCCATGGGTTGCCATATAGCTAGATGGAGTGGCGCTGTACGTCATGTAAGGTGACACTTGGGCTGGTGTGGCATAGGGAGGCATGGCTGGTGCCGACACAAAACTGCTGACAGCTGGGAGGCCATTGGGTGCCTGAAAGGAGACAGAAGAGAAAAACATTTCTGAGAGAGTAAGACACATCAGATTTGCCCTCAGATGCTTCTGGGGCTTTGTACAAAAACTAGGGTGAGTAGGGACACTCAGAGAGCAACCCATAACCATTCCCCTGAATTTCAGGGGCTCAGTGGCCCCTTCTGCTTTTAAGACCAGATACCGCACTGCAGTCAGCACTTCACACTGCTCCCAGTAACCTGTCTCAGACAAGGACCAGCAGCAGATGTTTAAGGAACATACACCGAGAGCAGGGCAGGAACTGCTGAGACCCTTGTATGCCTGCCTCTCTTCCCGCAAGCTGTTGTTCACAGACTCCTAAAAGTCTATGGTTGCATCTAATCATTATATTTGAGAGTTACTGCTGGAGGGATTTGTGATGAGTTTCTCCTCTCTCTCTCACTAAGCACCTTAATCCATTTGGCAATGAGTCCCATGGGTTAGGGTAGGTGGACTGCAATATTTACCCACTTTTCCCAAATTTTGCACAGGTAATTTTTGCCACTGTTGCAGGCCCTGTTGGTTAGTGCAGTGGCAGTTTAAGCTGAGTATGCAGTGACCAGAGACATACCAGCAGAAGAAGAAACTAATCCATCCTAGTACCTCATCCATCCTGGAACTGAAAGAGGGTGGGTTCAGCCCTGAGCTGCCCCAGGCAGGTGCAGGCACAGATCCCAAAGCAGCACTCCCTGGAGTGAAGAGGTGATCAGCAGCTGGGGGAAGTGGGTACATCTTAAACTCTTGGGTAGCTAACTGTTTGTTCAGAGCATGAGGCAGAACTATAATAGTAGTATTATTATTGATGATGTCTTAAAAATATATTTTATAGGTACTTGGAATAAAAACTTTGAAATGTTCTTTGCTCATAGCTCCTCCTGGTTTCAATAGGGCTTCTGTGCAAAAAACAATTGCGGGGCTGGGTCCTTTCCTGTAAGCTATTTTCCTAGGTCCTTCCTTAGGCTGGGCAGAAGGGTTTCTATTTAAATAGAGAAGGGAGAGTCCTTCAGTCAGCTACAGTAAGATTTCACAATTAATGACTCTTTATTTAACTAAAAAGTGTATGGTGGTTTATTTCACACCCTGTAAATGTTTCTTCAGCACAACAGGTACAAACAAAGATCATTTATCTTGCTTAAGTTTCAATTTGTTTAGTGTTTGTTTTAGGATTTGGGGTGGCATTTTTTCTCCGAAACGTTTCCTGTCTGAATATGAAAGAAGAGGTATTGAGTTAGCAAATCCTGTAGTTATCTGCCATTTTTAATCACCCGGTACAAGTGGACCTAACCTGAATAGTGCAAAGTTAAGAAATGAAACAGACTTTTGTGTCTGCTAAAACTTCACATGGTGTTAACATTTCGCTTGTTCAATTCCTGTCTGGATTGCACCTGCCTGAAAATTCCAGTATTTACCTTCATAAAGGGCATTGGCCTGTTTTCAGGATCATGAGTTTCCTAGTGAGGTAACTCAATGTAACCAATAAACTTTGCCAGTTCCGCTGGCTGGACTATCCTCTCATTGTCACATGGAAAACTAAGCACTAATTCTGCTGTACAGCAATCTAAAACAGCAGGAAACAGTGATGGGATCCCAGCCACAAGCCTCCAATAGGAATATTAATCAGTACAAAGCATAGACCTGCAGCAACAACATAATTGTCATTCGAAATCCATAAACACTTTGCTGAAGCTGAACTTGCCTTATCCTTTTGAAAATCCAAATATGTCATCTGACCTTCAACTCTAATTACATGTACCCTACTGTGTCTCAGAATTACGCTTTAACCTCAGCTCTAAATATCAGTGTTTGCAACAATACTAATTAATATAAACCTGAAAATAATTGCATTGTAAATCAGTACAATTCTTGAATCACATGGAAAATTACTTCATTGAATTCACTGGAAAGTAAAAAATGTGACAAGCCCTAAAAAGCTGCCAATCTCCAAGCTCACTGCCTCTTCCAATGTGTAAACATGAAACAAGAATGAGCACCTCTCTGGTTTTTTTTTAACAAGCACCAACAAAAAGCTTTGCACAGAGGCAATAGAGCCACTAAAGCCGGTTGTAACACTGGGATATCAAGAGCCACAACCAAACATATTCTGCACAGAGAAGTACAGAAACCCTGAAGGGGTGGGTACTGGAAGGAGAAAAGACATGGAGCAAGTCCCTGAAGCCTCATAGCCATTCAGACAGCACAAACCTCCAGCCTTGGAAACTCAGAAGAGGGTTTTTGGACTCTGAGAAACTGTCCTGTTCCTCAGGCTTTCCCACTGACAAGGAACCTAGTACCAAGCAGTGGACTCAAGGCTGTGTCTGGAAGCCCCATTTTAAGTAAGATTCCTCGCTATGAGTGGTCATGTCCCATGAACCCTTGATTGTGCTTTTGAAAAGATTCCTCCTAGGCTGCAAAGGATGCACATGTACCTCCAGTTTCCTGTGTTGTTACTGCTGCCCTCCACCATAGAAAAGGATGGGAAAAGCCAGAACTCTGCCACAGAGAAGAGAAAATGTTTCCCATATGCTGTACAGACTGCCATGCTGTAGGATGCTCTCCAAGCTCTAGGCACTTCCTCTTGGAGCTGCTCTTTAGAAAAGGCAAATGCTCTAACAGACTCTCATTTGAGGAAGAACACAACTGTTAAGTGCATCCTTCAAATCTGTGCATAGTGTTGCATTATGCTAAGTCAAAATACCACTTGATGTAATCACTTTGTCAAGCACCTCTCCCCATCCCACCACCACAGGCTAAGAGTATATGGGTAGAGAAATGCAAATTTTGATACTCAGGAAATTACTTCCTCCTGTATACAATGCTGTGTCCAGGAAAAAAAAAATATCCATGGAGGTGATGACTCTGTCTGTACATGTAAATAAAACAGACTAGGACAAAATCTTTGGCCCTGAAGATGAGCAGCACCATGCAACACTCATCCCCATAGCTAACCTCTCTTCTGCCAGAATTGGGGTGGCCTTATCCACACAGCCTGTCAGGCAGTCCCTGGACTGTTCCCTGATCAGCCTCACAATGGGGCGCTGTCTGGCTATGTGCTAGTGGACACAGACTAAGTCTGTGCCAGGCAATGTGCCGACAAGGCATCTCTTTGCTGGTCCACCAGTGTTCGAGCCCCTGTCCCAGCCTCCTGTAGCTCCTGCAGACAAGGCTGCCAGGACTTCCTCAGCAATCAGAAATGGATCATTTTGCATGATTTGAGGCAAATCTGAGCTCCTGAACAGCTCACAGTAATGCAGACATTATTGATAAATATTTTATCAACAGGCATTGTTGATAAATATTTAATCCAATCACACATGTTGATAAATATTTAATCCAATCACACATGTTCCATGACCTTATGGCACAAAGTAAAATAAAAGTCTCTGAACTATAATTATTGGAGAAGCCCAAGTTTTTTATTGAATTATACTGGAGGTGCTGCTTGGATATTTGTTGATAAAACATATGGGACTTGACTAAAGATTAGTGAGTTTTTGTAAAAGCTTAATTTAAAACAATACCTATCCTAATTTATAACAGCCAGAACAATTCTTTTACACACACACACTTATTCAAAATACAACTGTGATAACAGTTGGGTTTATAGCATCTGTTTAGAATGTGAGAAAGCTACTGAGGGTAGGATGTGGAGGCAGTTGTTTAGGGACCACCAGTTGCAACATGTCAGAGGCCAACAACACTGGAAAGCTGTTGTCGCTGCCTCACTGAATTGGTGAATCATTCTCATTTTTGTTCCACTGCTACAAAGCTTTACCACTCAAACCCATGATTCTATGGATGCCAATAGGTACTCTCAGCCAAGGAGGCGGCACTGGGATGGGTAGGAACTGGCCCAGCACAGAGCATGGTTCTGCTTCAGAGGAGGTTTGAGCCATACCCACAAAGCAGTCAAAGGCCTCCTCTGACCCAAATTAAAAGATGAGGGGATAGAGAAAACCTCATATTGTGTGATTTAAAACTATGCTACTCAATTAAAAAAAACAAAACAAAACAAAACAAAACAAAACCTCTGATTTTCATCCCTTTCATCTGTGAAGAACTTGACCCAATAGTTTTAACTGCAAGAGTTTTTACTTCTAAACAGCTTTAGATACAAAGTGTAGGTTATCAGAAGGGTTGAATCTGGTCTGTCAATCTGGCACTTTTTACAAACATGACATTCACTTAAAATAAATGGAGGGGATTAAGTTCCATGACCCTGTATATACTGGATGAATAACTCATCCTGTAGTATTTCAATCAGAGGAAATGAACACCAAAAGCTAAACATTCATAATTAGGAGTGCAAGAACCCCATGGTATTTATGGGTTTTTAAAACCGTTAAAACTTGCTTTAAGTGCAGAGGTTCTTGAACCTGGTTTTTAAGTTTTATAAATATTTTTTTTCTTCATTTAAACCTTCACTTTTCAGGGGAAATCTAATTTTTCAAAGCAAACAAACAAACGTGTAGCTCTAACTGAACAAGAACCTCTGCTGTGCAAGAGATAAGGGTTCCTGTCTGAAAGTGCTTACTCTAGGGCTTCCACAAAGATCAGAGAGAAACATTTGCTCTGAATTTCTGCTTCTATCAATGTTTTAAGGCAACTGATGGAATAAGTATTTCCAAATTTTAGGGCTGTGTTCGAAACCTAGAACACATGACCTCCCACCAATTCGCAAATTTGGTTAAACGTTCTCGCAAAAATACCAGTAAAACACCAGTGGTTGGGTCAGGATCATGAGCTGGGTCTGGTGCCTTTCTGAGGAGTTGCTGCTGATACATGCCAGTGACAGTGAAAGGAATATGCAGGCCAGAAATGAAAGCCATGATGGACATAGCACCTTGCTTTAGGTCACATAAAATGATGCTGCTGAAACAAGCAAACAGTACGAATTTCCATCAGTAAAGGAGCTGGTTCAGTAGCTTTAATGGATGAAATCCTTAGTTTTAGTCAGTTTAGATACAATACTAACTAGAGACCATTTTTTTTGTAATTGTTTTCAGTCTGTTTGGGATTTGCGACACGGAGGGAGTGGGTGGATGAAAAACAAGTCTAGAACCAAGCTCATGTGGGAATGTCTTACGAACAAATGATTTCCATTAGCTGTTTGGACTCCTAAAAGTCAAACAGTTCCTCCCCAAACCCAAAGTAAGCAGCACACACACCTTGATTTCTGTTATGAAGGCTATGCTTATATAATGAGTTGTACAGCTTCAGTGTCCTTTCTCCTGCATGCTAAGGAGACACAGGGTACAAACCTTCTGGACAAACTTCCCAATGAATCCACATGAGACAAAATACTTTGTTTTTTTCTGCCTTGGTCACAGAAGAACCACAGAAACACACAAGTTAGATTCCACTTTCTGTCATCATGGTATAAATTCAGATTCTATATTGTAATGAATTAACATTATTTTTGGTTTTTTCATCCCCTTCGTTACTTGTCCTTCTCTGACTTTTGCTTGCTAGATATGTGTTCTCTCAGTATCAAAATTAGACCATCTCCTGTGTTCCCTTCCCATGTGGCTTCTAAATGTTTCAGAAAATGATGCAGAGTTGTAGTATTCAAAATCACAGACTTGTATTTATGTTAGCTATCATTAATAGCAATAATGCAAATTATCTCATTTCGGATCTACATGAATACAAAAGACAGCAGATTTGATGCCATGAGAGGATGCCACCTCAGTTTTATAGTCTAATTCAATGAGTGTCCAAAAGAATGTAAATGTTTCTTCTTATTTTAAAGTTACTATTAACAATTATTTCAATTACTTGTCCATTGTAATATAATTGTTACAATATTTTATTAAATAGATTATTTATTGCATAGACCAGGAGTGCGTGCTTGGTAGAAGTATTCTAAATAACTATGTAAAAAAAAGAAAAGTGTTTCTGTAGAAGTAGCATAGGCTTCAAAGCTCAATTTACCTAATTCGTCAGCCCTAATGAGCCTGGACAGTGACTCAGCCCAAAGTCCCCTGCTGCAGTCAGCAGAAGTTCAGTCTGTGTCATGGCTTAAGAAACACACCTCTGGTGAATAAGGTTGCTCTTTTGTATGTATTTCTCAATTCTTACACTGACTTGGGTGGAATGAATCCTTCCTGTCCTTGGATCAGCAAGCTCAGCACATTGCCTTGATCCTCCAGCGCAGAGCTTTTCCCTGAGAGCAAGTGAAACAAATCTGCAGAGGTACCACAGCTGCCTTATTGGGAGCTGCAGCTCCCCAGCAAAGTGAAGTGCTGGCAGTAGCTTTCTCTGCGGGGATGCTATTGCAGCTCCACAGAGAGACAGACACCCTCTCACTGCTGGTTTTTCAAAATGAAAACCTTAAAACAATTTCTGCAAATGATGAATCTTTTCTAAATGTCCTGAAAACACAGTCACAAAGTAGATGCCACGGAAGTCATCTTTCCCACAGCAACAAAAAAGCATAGCAGGGAACAGAGCTGAATATCTAGTCCTTCAATCAAAGGAGCAAATTACCATAAAAACCCAGAGGATATCTCATGTTCTTAGTGACGTGCACATAACCAGTCAAAAAGGTTATGGCAACAAGACTAGGAGCAGTCAAACACAAACTGCAAACATCAAGGCAGCAAATGTGCTAAATCTCCCTCTTTAATTGGAGGTTAAATATGATTTATAAATCAAACCAACATATGGGATCCCAAGGGAAGAGTAAACAAATTTTCCAAGTAAAACAGCAGCAGCACGCCTGTAATGGAAGTGCCATTTAGGAAAATGGAATGACCAAACAATCTAAGCAATACACCTATGCTTTTTTAAAGGTTTTTTAATTAATAACCTTAAATAATATTTCCGTAGAAATTGTAGTAAACTAAATTAGAGCTAAATTCTGAAGCTGCAATTCAGTGCTGCAGCATCAATGAGAAAAATTACATGATTCTACAAACATTTGTTCAGCCCAATGTTCCACTAAAATTAATGTGCTTACACAGGTAAGTCAAAGTTACCTAAAGAAAAAGGACTACAAAAGCGAGAACTGAGTAAATTTCCCCAGCTTATGACAACAGATTTTATTAAAATATTTATTAAAATACTTTTTAAATTGCTTAGTTGCATGTGAATAACGCAGTCAGAGTTTACCCTGCAAATCAAGGTTTGCTTTTTATAGTGCTGGAAAAGTTTCTTCCAGAAATATTTTTATCTTAGACTATATACCCATATTTTTAGATGAACGAATTTATTTTATTGAACATAGTCCCCCTTGATTTTCTAATAATTTCACTGCAAGCAGCAGAGAATAAAACAGACTCCGAAAATTTAAGACATTGCCATTAAATAATTTTGACAGCCAAAAAATTTTCAACAGAAGGGGTAATATTTTGTAGGTAGGATATTACTTAGAAACATATGCCATTATTTTCAAGAATGAACAATGATAATACACTGGAATTGAGAAGCTTTTAAAAATAATACACGGGCAAGGGTTTTGGAGTTGGTCTATTGCTCAGCTGAGCTGCATTGATTTCCAGAAGACTAAGTTTTGAAAAATAAAGAGATACCTTTCAAGAATGCATAATTACAGTATTTCTCTTTCACTGTAAGTTGTGGGAAGCAATGCTGGTATTCTAGCTGAAGTCACAACTAAAACAGAGCTATTTGCATGCCCAGGTCCTCCAAGATTCCACACATTATTAGCTACCCAACCTTATACAATATCTCTTCAAAAGATGACATTTTCTTTACAGCTATTTCTCCTGTTATTAAATTCAATGTATAACAACGTACTGCATAAGAAAATCACACTACTTCCTTCTAAAATAAAGTTCATTCCTTTAATAATGAGCAGATCCCATTCCCCATGTTTAACATGCTTTTTTATTGATTTAAAGTTGTTTCCTTTACTTATAGGCATCCCCAGCTGCACTGAATAACATAGAAACCAGATAATATCAATTCAGTGCTTTAGTTGTAGTTGGGACATGCATCAAGACCACTCTTAATTATATTTTCTTATCAAGTTTTAAATCTCAGCCTCTTCAGGGAAATAAAATCCCAGGTTTGGAAATAGTAATGGTAACTTGAATTTATACACCGTCACGAATCCTTTCCTAAAGGAGCCAGGGGCATTTTATGCCTTTTCCAAAACAAACTACAGCAGAAACAAAAGAAAATAAAAAGAAAAAAAAAACAAAGAGAGAAAAAAATCAAAGAAACAAACAAACAAACCCCCAAAGAACCCCCACTCCTTCTCTGAGACTGAGGAATCTACTACAAAAACAACAGAGGAAAAGAGAGGTAGGACAAAAAGGCATGGTGGATACAAGGCAGACAGAGGTTGCTGTAAAGCCTAAGCACATTCCAAGGGAAAAGAGATGAGTAAAGGTTTCCAGTCCTTTTTCAGGAGTAGGATGAGTTTAGATAGCTTTCACAGTGAAGTAAGATCTACCACATACAGTACACCAAGCACACACTAATATGTCCATCTGAAATGTCTCCAAACATAGATTATTGTGCCAGGTCTTTACATTCACTGAATGGTTGCTTTCCTTTCATACTCGAGGTTAAGAAGGGTGATATAAATGGAAGTCGCTGCCTTTTCAGTGAAGGTGCTGGTTCTTGGCGTATGTTCTGTTTAACAAACCTCACAACCAGACTATCTCAAAGTGGAGTGAAAACAGACTATGGAGCGCAAAGTTTGATTCTGATGACAAAGATACAACTTCAATCTCCCTTATACATATATACTGTTCTTACAAGAACAGTAGGAAAGCACAAAAAAAATCATGTCATATAAGCAAACTCCTTTGAGTGGGAATTAACAACAGATTCCCACAGTTTTAGAAGAGATTTGCACAATAATTCCGCTTTGGTATTTTTGCCAAATCTGGAGTTGGGCAAGGCACACATGGACATTAAACAAGCAAACACACTGGAAGGAATAAACATTTGTTCTTTCTACTCTGTTAGTTAACACTATAATGAATTATTGAAAGGTTCTATGAAAAATGTCTTCTTAATATTATATATTTAACAATGTATTGTAATTTCAATATGACGTTGTTTAAATGAAATTGAGATTGGAAGAGGAGACTTGCAGATGCTTCAAAGGGGTCCTCGATGACTAGAAGCTAGAAAAATATGGGGTCAACCTGGCAAAATCTCCACTTTGTCCTGTTCAGAGATAGGCAAAACACCAGTCTCCTATGTCTAACAAATCTCTGATACTGCAGAGGCAGTTACTGGGAAGCTGGTAAACTAAGGTGGGTGAAATTACAGCCCATTGATTATTGAATGCCTATGGTCATTATGAGTAGATACGTAGGCAATTCCTAAAAGCTGAAAAATTACCAAAACAGACAAATTCAAATGCATCATACAGTCTATATACTTGCCAATACACTTGCCAGACTGAACAGATAAAAATCTAATCCCCCTGCTCCAGGCACTCTGCTCCTTGGCTGTGATAGGTATCTGCCATCACTCTCGCTTTACAGACCCTGCTCCTGTTTGTCGTGGCAGAGCTCCTGGCAGGTTGGGGCCCTTTGAGCAGAGGGTGCTCAGAGTTCAGTTTGAGTGTCATTGTACCATTCACTCACCTCTCTGACTTTCTTTATTAGTTTCATCCAGGTGGAGTGCCCTGAAGCCATGTGGGTTGGTGGGCAGGGCACTGTGTTTTGGCTGTGGAAGCAGGTGGCCAGTAAGAGGCAGGTCTCACAAATGGGGTTCGAATGGGGTGCCATCCAGATCACCTGGGAAGGAATCGGGTGCATGTAGTGGGATCATCTCATCCTCCTCACCCACAACATGCAATGATATGGATGCCTAGCCCTTGAGCAAGCCACCTTAGTGACAATATTTTAATAACAGGTCTGGTCTGGAGATCCTAGTGAGAGTGACACAGAACCAATCTCCAAGCCAACGTCTGAACCCCTGCACCAGATTCTGCTAACAGTGCTGCTAGCTACTACAGCAAGAAAGCAAATAAGCATTTGTCCTTAACAGCTTCACCACCCTCCTCCCGCTTGGGTATGACTGAGGAGCAGTAGGTCCAGACTTCTATCATGGATGGATTTTGCACAGACTCACAGCAGGAATCCAACTGCCTGGATACTGAGTTAGAATATAGGATGCCAAATAAGTAACCTGTTAATTAATATTTTCAATAAATAACCTGTGTAGGAGGATCATGTAATTGGCCATAACATTTACGGTTACATTTTCATCTTATTCCCAAAGAAATAACCATATATTGTGAGTACTAAGCACTGCAGATACAATTACAGATGAGTGGCCACCAAATATACAATTCATTGTTCATCTAGAAATGAACAAAATCAGCAAATAACATCTTCATTGCCTACATTTTCTGTGCAAATAATTGTCCAGAATTGCACCCATAATTATTTGCAATCACTCACCCTAGAATGGAGCCTTCCCTTTACGTGTTTACAGCGTGTGGAGCTCATGACCCCCAGTCGGAACACAGTCAAAGGGCAGGGAGCGATATCCCAGCAAAGCTGAAAAGTCAAGCCCCTAACAGCTGATGAAGTTCAGCTGAGACAGACATGAGGTAGTTACTGCTTAGGGTTTTGCCCAATATGCCAGAGGAAGACTTCACTCAAACTGTGTTCACAAGCCACTCTGAATTAGGAGGATTGTTTTCTGTAGCTCCAATAGGTTTGGAGTCAGGCCTACGAACAACGTACCATTTCCAGGAGTGAGCTTGCAATAAGCACTTGCTCTTAGACCCCCCAGTTACAAGTTTTTTCCCACTAATGAGTATCAGCTCCCTTTGCAATGTGCACATCTGCTTCCCACAATGCATACAGAAAGTAACTCTGAATAATAAATTATTTCCAAGCTATTTGCCTCTCAGCAAGTCATACAGACATACGTCAGATCTTCTGCATTTTCATACATGTGTAAATTCAGACCACAATTTTTTCTGTTTGCACACCCATAATGTTAGTCCAGAAAGTCACAAACATCAGATGTCTGAAAACTGCATTTTAAATATGAGACATGTTTATTAAGTGTTTTCATTTCAGATGCAAGTTACAAATGGGTTTGTGTTGCAGTCATTTCAGCGGGTTTTTTTGTAATGCAGCTTTCAGCATAAGCTGTGTAATGCAAAAAATACTCAGAATATTCACCCATCATATCAATAGTGTAGAAGTTGCTCAACACCACACTGAATGTGCCTCTCTGTATAAATACTGCAATATAACTGAGCTCCGTATGAAATGTGTATGATCCAAAACTGCCAAGCTCTCAGAAAAATCTATTTTCCTTTTCAGTTTCTCTGATTCACAGTCACCCTGTTTGCAAAGCTGTATGACAAATTTGTGACTATGATGCACAAGGAAAATTATGCAATTGCTTATGTATAAATGACAACTTGGGACATCAGGTAACTACAACTGAATAGAAAGTTGACAAGACACCTCTGTGATTTCCTGGGAAATCTTTTGTACAGAATCATAGTCTGCTTTTAACTCCTGAAACCCAAATACTGAACAACATTGCAAACAAAAGCCCTGGAGACACCAGGAAATTCATAATACTTGAAGTGAAAAATGTTCTGCATCCAGAGATTCAGTTCCACGTTAAACTAGTGTGACTAGCATATTGCTGAGGCAAAAATGTGAAGTCTTCCTGCCTTTTTTGTGGGTGCATTCCCACTGATCTCTGGGGCAAGGACTGAAATGTAGCCATAGGAACACATTGGAGAGGTCAGCCTTGGCTGCTGCTTGACAAGTCTGGGAGGTCAATAAGACTTTTACATAAAAAAAGCCTACAGAACACCATGTCTTAAAGCAGATGTATATCATTTGAAAGAAGGGATAAAATAAATACATTTTTTAAGTACAGAAGACCTTGTTCTTTGGTCCCAATTTTTCTAGTCTTTCTCATGCAGAGCGACTTTCCAGAGGATTTCTTGAGAAGCAAAATACTATCCTCCATGACTAAGGAACAAGTCTTTCACTCACCTAGTAGTTATGGAGTTATTTGCAAACTATGGACAGGTAATCTTTGAATGTTGCTGATGCTTAAATGTGTAGATGATACTTGTTGGAAACAGCAGAATTACCTATCACTCACACAAAATCATGTTGTTAATGTGATTCAGAGCAAATTCTATCTGCTCCTGTTGTGAAATTGGAAAGCCTAAGATAAACACGCACACTTGATTCCCTGCTGCTCTACTGCTGCAGGCACCTCTGATGTTGGTAATATAGACATAAAACTGGAATATTACAGAACGGTCACTTCTCTTCTCTGGGGGAAATTTGATGTCTACCTCCTGAAGATCCAGCTTTTGTAATCAGCTTTGCCCAAAGGAGATGAAGAGAATAGCATTTACCCTGAAGTACAAAGACAGAACCTATTTCACCGTGGTCTTTCTGGCATATAAATTATGACTAAAGTTTCCCCATTTTTGTACAACCATTCCAGATACCCCTTTGCTAGGTTCACACAAATGAACCGATGTTCTCTCCTGTCCACAGCTAAGTTATTTACACCCAAAACAGTACACATTGCAGGAGACCATGCAGAGATTCAGGGACATCAGAGTCTTTGCTGTCACCCCAGACTCACTGCACTTCAGCTGATGGACAGCTAGTAAGTCAGTGCTATGTACATCAAGAATTTGGTTCATAAACTTCACTTTGCATTGGCTGGAACAAATATTTTGGCAAAAAGAATGTGGCAAAAATGCAGAAAAGTCACATTGTCCTATCCTTATTTTAAATTATTTTTTTCTGGATACATTCTAAATTAGTAAGGAATTTGTGACAAAAAAAGCAATTAATGCATGTTGGAATGAATTCTCTGGAAAGGAAGTCTGAATACCACATGAATAGACTGATCTATACATTAGAACTTTTCAAAGCCAAATTATGTTCACACATATTATTACAGAGAAGAAGCTGGGGAGAATCTCCTCTGTGTCTTCTTTTAGTGAGCAGGGTTCTGAATATGGCTTGTCTGCCCTTTTAAACTCTCTGGACAATGTATTTTGATAAACGAATTCCATTTTATTAATAGAAATTTGCTCCATTTTAAAATAGCAAGTATGTTTAAATTACATTTATCAGATGATCTTTCAGGTTGAACAAAACATTAAGGTAAGATTGGTATTGACAATAGAACACTGATATATTATGAAAGTTAAATCATATATATTGAAAGATTAAAAAAAAAAAAAAGGTAAAAAATAGTTTCCAACACCAGCATTAAAAATAACCCGATTTACATAACATTGTTCCTCAACGCATCTGTTGAGGTAAATGAGATCTAGCAGAGGCAACGGTTTAGAGCCTATGAGCAAGATCCTGTGAATATTTCAGCAGGATCGTGTGCAGAAGGCCCAGACAATGAAGTCTCAGTACAGCCGTTCTTACAGAACAGTGACAAGCTATTTCCATTATTTTTAGTAAGACTACTAGCACTTCTTTTCATCTTTAAAGAAAATTGTACAACAAGGAGTATTAACTCTAAATCTAACTCTAATCCTATCTTTAACCATACAGTCACCACTATACTACAGTGTGCCTTATTTGTGATATGATATGAAATTAACAGAATAATAATGGGATAATAAAAAACTGTAATACAAAACAAACAGGACAGTATTAAGGGTGGTGTATTGTTTATATGTCATAAAACGGCTGTTCGCTTTTGGGGTCTACAATATTTCTCACTCTGCCTAATTTACCTCTTTGCAGGCATTCCCGCAGTTTGCGATCCACATCTTGAACGTGAAAGAGTATGATTCAGCTACTCTCAGCACCAAATACGAGCTACAAAAGTCTCCTTGACATGGAATCTAAAACCAGACACAGAACTCGGAAAATATATCCAAAACCTCAGTCTTTGAATGGGCAAAAAGCTAAGCAGGGATCGTGGGTTTTCCTCAACTTGATTATAAGCACTACAACTGAGTGGCCGGAAGGCAATGTGTCTGAAAGACCTCTGATACGTTTTGAGATGTTTCCATCGCACGGAAATAACGTTTTCAAAACCTGTGCTTTCCCAACGAGTAACAGTTGAGTCTTTTACAGCTTTTCTCCTGCCATGGGATTTGATTAGCAAATACAAAGGTTTAGACAGAGATTTATTAAGTAACAGTTATATTGTGTTGTAATTAAAACGTAGGAAATTCGCCGTCTACTTAAGCGTTTAAAAATGCTTAATGTAGGAAGCAATTACACCTCATTTTCAAATTATTCCCCTGCCTACAGAGTACGCTGAGGACAGAGCAACACGCGGCTTTAAGGGCGGCGGCTACTGCGGGACGTGCCCGCTGGCCCGGCCGAGGCGGGGGCAGAGTCCCGGCAGGCGGCGCGGGGGTCGGTGGCGGCGGTTCTCGAGCGCCTGCTGTGCGGGGGCAGCCCGGGGCGGCCGGGACGGGAGAGCTGACACCCCGCCAGCCCTCCGCCCGCCGGGAGCCTCTGGCCGGGATAAAGGCCGGCTGGGTGCTGCCGGGCGCCGCGGCCGCCGGGCCGAGGAAGGGAGCGGAGAGAGGAGCGGAGGAGAGAGCCAGGCTCTTTCCCGACGTCGCCTGTCTTTGCAAATCAAAACCGAGGGAATTCCGGCACCGGCTCCAAACTGAGGGCGGTAGCCCGAGGCCGAGCTCAGGGGCCCTGTGCATCACCGCCCGTCCCTCCCTCTCTCTTTACCTGGCTGTACTTGGCCTCCTGCTCAAGGGAGCTCTTCTCCAACCCGTTCACGGAGTGCTGGGCCGGCGGGTGGAAGCTGTTTCGGCCCAGGCTGCTCCATTCCTCCACCTTGGGGCTGGGGTAAGGCGAAGTGTCGCTCACTGCTGGAAAACAAGGCGAGGGAGAAGAGGGAGTTAGATGCAAAGGCCGGGATGGGGAGATGGAGATGGCTTTGCCTCGGGATGGAGACAGTTCCCTCTCCCCAAGGGACGCAGTCTGCGGGGCAGAGCTAATGAGAAGCCGGTCCCTTGCCCGCCACACCTCTCTGAGTCTCCTGGGAGCCTCTGGAGAGAGTGATCCGTGAGCAGAAAGAAGTCGGGTCCCTCTGTGGCAGCGATCACCAGTCGAGCCCAGAGCCGGCTGGGTCCCTCATTCCCGCGTTCCTGCACTGGCAGGACGGAGCTGCCTCCAGACACTTGTCCCCCGGGATCTCCTTAGAAGGATTTACGGCTTTCGCCTAGTGGGTATTTGTATGCGAGTCAGAGGACAAACGATACTCCTGTTAGAAAAAGTCCTGAGACGGGTACAGATAAGCTGGGCTCAAAACAAATTTGGGGAGGGAAAAAAAAGCAACTAAAAAAAAAAAAAAAAAAAAAAAAAAAAAAAAA
>NW_016690344.1:791400-801642 GCF_001604755.1 Lepidothrix coronata | reverse complement strand
AGAAATAAAAAGAAAATTATTCTGCAATGCCTAAAAGATTGTTTTGCATTTGAAATGTTGCTGGAATGGGACTGTTGCTGTTCAAAACGCAGTGAAAACAGAAATCACAGCCCCCAGCCCTACCCTCTCCACTAACTGTGAAAGAAGAGTGAGACACAGAGATGACTATAGGCGAAGGTTATTTTGGACTGTTGTTTTAACCAATTTCACTGTTAGTTCACTGGCACAGACCGAAATGGAAAAAAACGTCCCTTTCTTTGGAGCAAGGCACAGCGAGCAGCTGGGAGACGCGACGCAGTTTCCAGGCAGAGGAACAGAAAGAAGGTAAAAGAGACAAATCTTGGGGCTTCGGTTTTCCTGGACCACCGCTTCGGAGGAAAATACAGCATAGAATGAAAGCAATTAGGTGACATTTGAACTTCCTGCCGGAGCAAATTTGGCCTGATTGCGAAAACTATAGAAAACGGACTTCTCGGTAACGCCAAGGCGGCGCCCGTGACTGGAGGGCGGCAGCGAGCCTTGGTCAGGACCAGGACGCGACCGGACCGAGTGCTCCCTGGTGCCGCCTCAACCCGGGCCGTTCTCTCCGGCCAGGGTCACCACTTCTCGGGCCAGAGTGGCGGCGGTGACGGTTGCTGGTGCGCCTGCAGCCCATCACAGTACCTTCGGTCTGCCTACCTTCCGAGACACATCCTCCAGTAAGCTCAGTGCCGGCCCGTGCTGGGGAAAACGCCAGAGGTTTCCCGAATGAAACAACTATAACAACTGGCCGACCCTCAGAGAGAAAGGAGCCCAGGAGCAGGGGACGGAAACGCTTCGGCCCTATCTGGCTGTCTCTGCGGCCCCAGGTCCCCCCCACCTCCTCACCTTGGTCTGTGATGGACCGGATCCCCAGGATGTCCGTCACTGAGTGAGAGGACGGCCAGGTCCTGGGCATGGCCATGGTGCTGGGGATCGCCGGAACCCCGGGAGGGGTGGACACCTTGGCTCCTGCAGCAGCGATGGGGCTGGGATAGGGGTAGATGTGGTTGTAGGGCAGAGCAGGCTGTGGGGGCGGCTGGTGCTGCTTGTAGGACTCGTAGTGACTCTGCTGAGAGAGGTTCCCGATTTTGTTCCGGAGGATGCGGCTGATGGAGCTGACCGACGGCACGTTGTACTTGTCACATACGCCATCGGCCAGCAGGCGATCCCGGATCTCCCAGGCGAAGATGCCCGGATCCCTTTGTTTGTAGGTCCGGATATGTTTTACCACCGTGGGAGTGGTGACCCGAGGCTTGCTGCCTCCGATAGCCCCCGGTAGGATGGAGCCGGTCTCGTTGTAGCGAGCCAGGATTTTGCTGACACAGCCGTGAGAAACGCGGAGCTGCCGGCTAATGTCGCACGGTCTGATACCCAGTTGTGCCAGTTCCACAATCCGCAACCTGATGGCATTGGGCAGGGGTCTCCCGTTGACAAACACCCCCCCGAGCTGGTTCACTTCCCCGAAGGCAGGTTCTGCAAGCAAATGCACAAACACAGCTGTCGGACATGGCGAATGGCACAGAAGGGGGCGTCTGAGCCGTTCCTCATCACAGACAGATGTCACAGGCAGGGACCCCCCGGTCACTCTATGCACAATTCCTTAAAACAGTGATATGTCCCCGAAATTGAAGGAGGGGAGATGGGAATAGATGTAAGGGGAGGAAAAAAAAAACAAAAAAGAAAAAAGAAAAAGTGAGGAAAAAAGAATAAAAGAAGGAAAGAAAGAAAATCCGTGGCAACAAATTTTGCAGCTCTCCGGACTGTGCATCATCTGGAATATTAAGGGAAAAAAAAAAAAAAAAAACCAACACATTCCAGAGATGAAAAACGAGATCGCCCCAACAGAAAAGTCGGTTTTATTACCACAGGAAAAAGGAACGCGAAGAGAACGAAAAGAAAAGAAAAACATTTTCGAAGACGTGGAGGAGGGGGAGGACGGAAAAGTAGTTGAGGAAATTCTTTTACATCTTGGGAGAGACGAGGGCAGCGCGGTGCTTCTAAATCGCGACTAACTTTTTAAAGATTGTCCCTGGTGCTGTTAGCGCCTCTCGCTTAACAGCACGATTACACTGGGCTGTAAAACAAACTTGCTAAAATGTTAACTACTACGATCAGTGTCAGGAATAATATACAACGTGTCACGGGCTCTAGCCATCCCCTCGGCTCCGATCCTGCTTCACACTCGCCTAATAACACTAATAACAAACCAAGTAGTCATTAGCTCTCTCTCTCCCCTGCCCCTGACCCTCAACGTGCTCTTACAACTTGTAGGAACACGAGCAAAGTCAATAAGGGAGCCGCGGCGGTGGCAGATGACGACGCATGGGCGCTCCCCCTCTCTTGACAGCACTTGAACCCTCCTGCGGCTCCCGGACACTTACCCATTCCTCTGAGCGGGGCACCTCGAGGGCGGCCCTAAATCCCAACGAATCCCTATGCCCGGCCACCGGCTCCCAGCCTCCTGCGCTCCCGGCTGCACTGGCCCCGAGCCTCTCTGATCTCCGCCGAGGAGAAAGCAGGGGCGTGAAGGTGTGGGGGGGGAATGGCTACAAGAAAATCTGCATCCCGACGAGAGAGCCTTGACTTCTGCATTTCAACCTCAGGGCAGCGTGGGCAGGACCGGCCTGGGCCGGGCCCGTGGCCCACCGCCCCCTCCGAGCCCGCCCCCGGGGGCGGCCCCACCGCTCAGCCGCCCTCCCAGTGGCCAGGGGAGATGACGGACAGCGCCGCGGCGGCGGCCCTTCCGCTCCCGCGCAGGGCGCTCGGCACCTGGGCCCGCCGCGCCGGGACGGCGGTTCCGCACCTGCGGTGGTGAGTTGCGCGGGAAGTGCCGCCAGCGTCGGGCAGAGCTGACGGGGGCTGGCCCCAGGGCAGGGCACTGCTCGGCCAGCGGGGACCAGGGGGGTTGGCAGGCAGCTCCGCGGGGCCGGGGCACGGTCGGCGAGCAGCGCAGCACCAGGCAGCCGTCGGACCGCTGCGCCGCTGTTCTGGCCCTTCTCCCGGAGAAAGCGGCTGGAGAGGGGGCTTCCTGGCTAACCGAGAGGTTCCCCTTTTCCCCGGCTGAAGCAGAGCGATGTCTTGACATACACGCGGTTTCCCCGCGTTGAGTTTGCAGACGCGGGAGAGTTCTTTCTCGTTTGTGGTAGTCTCGTTATAATAAACCACCTTTTCGCTAACGAATGTGTCATGGGAGGTGTACGAGAAGGCTGTGAGGGATGAGAATTGAGTCATTTTTTGTGGAAATCACAAACCAGTCGGGAGACGGAGCTGTATTTTATTTTGCCGTGGGAGGAGACGGGACGGGTCTTGTAGTGCCCGATACTAGGATGCTGGTGCTCTCCAGTCACTGCAGACCGACACGGGTCTGGTGCTCCCTGCCCAATGGAGACCGGCCCCGGTATTGTTTTCATCCCCACAGTAAATATTGCACTGAGCTTAACCGTAAAATGTCAACGCCTCGCAGCTGATTGCGACTTTATCAAAGGGACTTATATATATTAGCAATTAAAAGAAAAACAGACAAAGATGGCAGGAAATAAAGAATATGTGGGTCACGGCGTGTATGTGGAAGAAGTGTTTGCTTTGGCATTAGGTGTACGGATCGAGATCCCAGCTTGTGTGTGTGCCTCTTACATATGCCCCACTTATGTTGCACAAAGAGATCTTGGGCTTCCCAGCTCCAGCTAAGAATTTGTCATGTTCTTCTGTACTTTTTTTTTGCTGAGATTCGTCTTTGCTGCTTTGTTTTTTGGTTTTTTGGTTTGGTTTTGTTTTGTTTGTTTTTTTTTTAGTAGAGTCTCAAAGTACAGGCTCTCTACTTTAAATAAAACTTGAAAAGAAATAAGATGATGATGGGAAATATCGGCAAGTAAACCACCAAATTTATGTCGCTGGTGTGTATAGGCGTTGTATATTGATACAATATTTTAATTGAAATGTTGTAAGATATTTTTATGAAAAGAAATAACTGAGCTTGATTTCAGAACCTGCACATATCGCAATGATATATTGCATTCCTAACTATGAACAAATAGGATGTTACAGGAGATTTCCCAGAATTTGATGGCATGTTGCACGCATTTTGTGGTGAAAAGAAGACAATCGTGGTTCTTTTGCAGGTATCTCTTAGTTTGATCGGAATATCGGCGGAGACTTCTGTTTTCTCCACGCGGATTTAAAAACAAAACAAAAATCTGCACAAGAACGGCAACTTTTCTATTACAGCTTTGTATTTACTTCAGAAGCGTGAGTTGCCCTTTCAGAGTATCACACCAGTAAATTGTGGTGCTTTCTCAACCTAGATAAAATTACCTCTGGTAAAGCGGACACCCCTCATACCCGCGCAGATGCCACTGTCCGAAAGCGCTGGCATTCTGTGCAGGAGGTACTAGCAGGCATTTGCTGAAGCCGTAACTCCTTTCAGAGTTGTGAGATGACCTCCTTTGGCTATTTTTAAGGCAGGAGGCATTGAACTAGTGGGACTCGGATCCAGCCTTTAATTAAGTTATTTATGTACTTAAACAATGAAAGGGAGTGCGCGTCCGTAAAACTTCCGATCCTCTTTAACAGCGTATTTACCTCTTGTCGGGATCACAGACAAGGCTGCCTGCCCTGCAGGCGTGCCTTCCAAGCCCGGTGGGGCCTGGGTTGCCCGCCGCCCGCTCTGCCCTGCATGCTATGCCCGCCGCCCCGGCCACCCTGCACACGCGGGACTCCCGTCGCTCCTGCGCAGTCGAGCGGCGTGTGTCCGGGGGCCGTCTCCGGACGCCCGGATAGTGTAAGCCCGAATCCGTCGCTCCTGGACCCGCTTGACACTCCTAAAGCTCTCTCGGGGTTGCTGGGATGCTCGGGCGTGACCCTGCGCTGCTCTCCCACGCTGCCCGGGCAGCTTCTCTTCCCATCTATGCCTATTGTGTTCACAGTTGTGTCCTTTTCTCCCCCCTCCGCTGTGTCCTCCAACCTGTCTGTTCCCCCTCCTTTCCTCTCCCACCCCTCCACCCTCGAGCCCGCCTCTGATCTCCTGGATATTTGGTTTCTTTCCCTTTTTCAATGTGTGTTCCTGATGTGGTCCTGTCGGAAAAGCTCGTTTACTCTGCTCGGGTCTCCAGTGGTTTAAGGATAATGTTTATCAGAAGTGAACGTGCTCAACTTGTTTCCATTCAACTGCTGAGTGTGGGCTGAAATACCAAAGGTCACATCTACAGTGAGTCGGTAGAGGGCAGGGGGAGCCGAAAGGAATATGAAAACATTATAACATACAACAGCCTGTTGATCGCTTCTGACCTGTCTGGCAAAAAGATTAATTTTTTCAGGTAGGAAATCATTGAAGAATCGGAAGGGAAAGGCGGCAGGGAGAGGAGGGCCAGGGGCGCGGGTGGTCGGGGCTTCTCCACCCGGGAAAGGGCACGCGTCCCCAGGCAGGGGGGCTCGCTCTGAGAAGCGGGTCGCTCCGCCGGCGGCTGCCCTGGCACGCACCCGCGCCCTCACCACGGGGTCCCCCGGCTGGGAAAAGCAAAGTGGGAGTTGGGGGCGGGAGAACCTGCAAGAGATTCGAGCCGTGGTCAGATAGAAGCTGGGCTTCCACTCCCTGCCTTCCCCTTCGTGCCGAGAGGGACTGAGCGGCGCCGTCATGCACGACGCGGCCGGAGCCCCGGGTGCCGCCAGCCGGTGTCTTTCGGGGTCGCTGTCTCTGCCCGCATCCCCCGACACCGCGGCGTCGCAGAGGGGAGGCAGAGGTGCTCCCCCTCCTTTCCCTTCCCTCAAATCTGGCTCTCTCACCCTCTCTTCTCCACTAAACCGACTCGCGTGAGTTGCCCTCAGCAAATGGCCTGTACGGCGGCAGCAGCCCCAGTGCGCGGCCGGTACCGGCGACGCGGCGGCTGCCGGTCCTCGGCTCCCCGCGCCCATGAAGGCCTTCTCCGGCCTTTTCCAGGATCGAGGAGGCCGCCAGAGAGTGCCCAACCTCCCGGAGCTGGGAGCAGAGTCCCGACGCTGCGGTATCCCACCCCTCCGGCCGGGCTTCGGTGCGCCGCCGTGCTCACCTCGGCGTGTCCATCTCCTGCCTCTCGGAGCCGCATTCATGAGGCCTTTCTGTTGCTCGTTGCTCCCCAGATGCCTCCGCTCTTCCACTGTAGGAAGAAACCAGGCAAATCCAACGCGGCACACACCCCATCCCCTCTTTGAAGCTGCAGATTTTCACTGATTTTTTTTTTTTTTGAAGGAAGATAAACCCCTCTCCTTCCTCGATGGGGTGGGCTACTAATATGGCAGCGTATTTTGTAAGTAGAAGCGCCCCCTGATTCGTCCCAAAGGAAAAAGCCTCCCGCACCATGTATGTAGTCAGGTGGCCGAGTTTCTCGAGGTGTCGTAGGGAAGGTGTTGGGTCTGGGGGGCGGACAATGTGCGGCGGCCGGAGGGACTATCGCAGCTGCCCTGTCCTCCCCGCTCCCCAGCTCCTGCCGTGCGGCACAGAGCCACGAATTCCCCCATCCCTGAAAGCGATGGAGACAGTTAGGTGGGCAAAGAGCACCTTGGAGCTGTAGCAGGGGCGAGGGGGCAACGCAGTGGGAGTGTCGGAGGATCTTCTGGACGCTTCTGAAAGGCAGGCAGGGAAAAGCGGGCAGAGGCAGGCGGAAGGCTAGCGACAACTTTGGGTTATGTCTGGAGGTGACCCATCTTGGAGGGAAGGTGCTATGTGATGCGGAGAGAGATGAAACCCATGGAGCTTTTAGACGGGACTTTTATTTTGCACAGAGCTATTCCTGCACTCGGGTGTATAAAATCTCCCAGGATCACTCTCATTTTCTGCGAGGAACCAAACGCAGGATGAAGGGATCTTCACACATCACTTGCTGCCATTTGCATTTCCTTATGCCACAAAATAGCTGAGCACAGCAGGTTAGCGAGGGTGCCGTGCCTTAAGAGCGGGAGGGGGTGCGAGGCCGGTCGTGGTCCCGGCTGACTTCGTCGCTCCCGCTCCCCCTCCGAGGCTGCGAGCCTGAAAGTACCCGGCCTGACCCCCAGCTCTCAAGTGTGCTGACCCCTCTCACGTAGCCTGGGACAAGAGCACATGCACTGGCAAACGCTTGTGCGAAAGAGAGGGGGGGATTTCACAGGGAGATGTCCTTTCCAGCCAGCGTGCGGCTGCAGACAGGGACCGCTGCCCCCCACCACCACCACCTAACCCTTCGGCAACCTCCGAGCCCCGCCTCTCTGCAGGGGCAGGCCTTGTTTTCCACTTGTTCTCCCCTCTTCGGGGGAAAAGGGCTTTTTGAGAATGATCAATGTTGCCGAATCGTCGTTGGTAGATATCGCATCTCTTATTACTGCCCGCTGCCTTAATTTATCTCGCTATAAAATACAGGCTCATACGTTTGTGTTCGCATAAACTGCCTGCATTCATGTACGAAAGTACTTATGATTCCGGGGCATATTTTTATATTAACTTAATATAATAAAAAATACAATAAAAATGTAATATTCAAACATGCACGGAAATACAATAACTCCAAAACTCTCCAGAAGACTTTTTTTCTCTTGTCCTGTACTCAAACAAGCTAAGAGGTGGAGAGAGAGCAGTGCCATGTGTGAGTGTGTCATTTCGATTTTAGAAGTTGATTCAACTTCACGGACAAACGAAAAATGGAAATATAATAGGATGAAATTTTATTTAACAAAGTTTCATCAGATACAAACAAGCCATGTCTGAACTTCTCCCGCATGTTTATGAAGCAGAGGCGGGCAAAATACAGTTGGGTCTTGGTGTCACTTAGGCCGTCACAGACTCAAGAACTGAAGAAAACGGAACACAGCAAGAAATTAAGATACAAGGCTTTTGACTGTCCTTCTTTCGGGATAGGGACTCAACCTCATGCTAAGCTGGCGTGCAGGAGCAGGGAATCTCAGTTTCAGCAGTTAGGAAATGTCCACTCAGTGTCAGACTGTGTCGGCAGCTGGGCTAGAGTGCAAGCTCCCCGTTCCCGGGCAGCGTCTCCCCGCCGCTCGGAGCCGGCTGGTTTCTGGCATCCGACCCGGCCGGGACTCTCAGCCCCCAGGATACCGCGAGGGGCCGTCCACCGGCATGGTGGGAGAAAGGGCAAGGTCTGTAGAAGTTTAGGTGACCCGTGGCGAGTGCCTCCGGCATTTGGCCCCTTCCCAGGAGAAAGGAGGGGGCAGACAGACGGGCTACCCTGTCGGGGTGACCCCCTGTCTCAGGTCCCTACAGACCTTCTGCAGGGAAGGCATGCGCCTGCACTTCACTGGAACACGCTGAAGGCAGATGAGCAGGTGAAATAAATGAACAGTAGCACGAAAACGGGAGAAAGGCCGGGGGTTAACGACGCCCCCGTGGACCAAGTTTCTCCGTCAAACCCCTCTGCGCCTTCCGCTACTGTAGAGCCCCGGGGCTGCCCCAGTCTCGCTTGCTGGGGCGGGGAGTCCCACCAGGCCCACGGCACCGGTGCCACTGTCATACCCTTTCCACCCTGGCTTGAATATTCAGTCAAGGTTGGGAGGGCTGGAGGAAGGGGGCAGGGAACGGGTGTCTTAATGATGTGTTAGTTACTTGGACAGGTTTAATAACTTTGCCGCCACTTGTTCTTAGCAACCCCTCTGGAAACCAGACAGTGTCTCATTAGGGCTTTCCTGGTGCAAGCATTTGACTTGAATGAGTGGTGCTGAGTTAATTTCTATTTGCACTAGGATTTGCTTAATGATATATAGGAGAATAGACAATTTTCATGGACCAGGCCATAAAGCTACAGACGGCCAGATTTTAAAAGCATATTTTGTTCTAATAACGCAATCGGGTTTTCATTTTTGATATGTTCCATTAATTTAGAGTAAATGAAAAAAATAACTCTATTGTTCTGCCTTAAGTTATAGGAACCAATCGGGAAATTCTAGGCAATTTTCTCCATTTCTGCCTTCGCTTCTGCAACACCTAGTACCAGTGCCACCTACAGGAATAATTGCATTTTCGATCTGCTTTCAAGTAACCAGAAGCATTTGAGAGAATCCTGGTAGCTCTGTCTTCTTCCTGGACGCACAACAGCAAGTGTGACTTCGGAGGCTTTGTTTTTCTCCGTGGCTTTCGTTTGAGATCACACACTCATCAGGTTCGCTCCTCTGTGCCACGGCAGCGCGAGAGATGGAGCCCTTCCCGCGGGGACCTGGGAGGTGCTGCCAGCGAAGGTGAGGGGCAGCACCGTTTGCTGACACCAAGCAGCGTTTCGGGGTGTCGCTGGTGATGCTCGGTGCGTGGGAGGGGGCCGAGCAGAGAGGGGGTGGCTGGCTGTAAGCTACCCCTTGTGCCGGCGGAGCCCAGCACACCTAAGGGCACGGTGAATTTAGGAACTCGCCTGCACAGTGACTCAAACCAGTGCCGTTTTATCTCCTGGCTGTGTTTTTAGGAAAGGCAGCTATAAGCCAAGTGCGGCTCTGACATAGTCTCCTGCACACCTCGCGGCTCTGCTTCGCCTGATGATTTATAATAATGCATGTCTTCCAGTAGAAGAATAATTATCCCCTCCATCACCTCTTGAGTGGAGACGGCCTTGGCTGCCAGCGGGGTTCTCTTTCGCTGCGGCCGTGCGATCCCATGGAGTGAGGCCGAAAGGTTTCGGGGGTGCTGGGGAGGGGAGTGGTGAGCAGCGGCACGGACTGCGCTCTCGCAGGTGGCTCCGCCGGGGAGGAAGTTTCCTTGCTTGTATGTGTGTCCACTAATCCTTTCCCATGGTTAACGCGACCCCTGAAATATTTGTCTTTGGGACTTAAGGGCGGTGGCGATCCTTCCTGATCGGGTTGGAAGGTGCATCTTTTCTTTCTCTCGATATTTTCTCTTTAAGGGTTTTCGGTTCCTATAGCTTTCCTTGTGCATAAACACTTTATCCAAAAATGTGCATGCGGATACCTTCATTCTATGCATTATACTCGTTGATGCCCTGTTGCTCTGGACCTCCGAGATGACCTGAGGTTCGTCTTCAAGTGGAGATATCGGTGTTATGTGTCGCTAACATGACCTGCTTCAGCCGGCCAGGGTGAAAATGGGCTGTCAGCGTTTTCCTTCAGAACTACGTCTCCCTCTACATTACATAGTCATAAAACAAGGAGGTGTTTTCCTTTTTTTCCCTGATAGGAAGTGCGATCGTGTTTGAAACAGAAAGACAGAAAGAAAGAAGGAAAGAAAGAAAGAAGGAAAGAAAGAAAGAAGGAAAGAAAGAA